>NC_079439.1:7477897-7515397 GCF_903798145.1 Danio aesculapii
ACTTCTGACTAGATCAGGGGTGCCCAAACTTGGTCCTGTAGGGCCGGTGTCCTGCATATTTTAGTTCCAACCCTCAATTAAACACTCCTGAACCAGCTAATCAAGCTCTTTCCAGGTATACTAGAAGCTTCCAGGGGGTTGGAGGGCACTTTTTATCCAAGAGAAAAAAGGGCATGGTTGAGCCCTATCTGTGCACGCATACTTCAACTTCTCATCAAATCTTCTGACCAATCATATGCTCTCTAGTGTCTGACATGCCCCGCCCCTTTTACTACGCTTGTCAAAATCTTTCACTGGCAGAGCTGTGATAAAAACGAAACACTATTGGCTGTTATTAAAGGGGAGGAGCTAATTTATGCCTCACCCTGTCTTCATATTTTTTCATTCATTCATTCATCCATTCATTCATTCATTCATTCATTCCATCATATGTTTTACACAGTGGATGCCCTTACAGCTGCAACCCAGTACTGGGAAACACACACACTGTGGCCAATTTAGTTTATCCAATTCATCTATAGCGCATGTGTTTGGACTGTGGGGGAAACCGAAGCACCCTGGAGGAAACCCACGCCAACATGGGGAGAACATGCAAACTCCACACTGATTTAGCCGGGACTCGAACTAGCAACTTTCTTGCTGTGAGGCGACAGTGCTGACCAATGAGCCACCGTGTCGCCCTTTAAAATAAAAAATAAAATAAAAATATTTAAATAGCTGAAACCCTATTGGCTTATTTAAATAAGTTAAAGTAACATAAAAAACAGTGGGACCAGTGATGGGGATGTCTGGGTGTCTGTACTATGCACAGGGTTTCGAGCGCTGCTGCGATTGGATATTATACCAAAGTCAGCGATCCGGGGGTGTTATAGTATGTACAAAAAAAGCTGAGGACCAGGGGAGTAGTAGGGGGCTGTGGTTGGGGGGTAAAATTACGGGAGTTTTCCGGGAGAAATAACAAAACAGGAGATGGGTCTGAAATACGGGAGACTCCTGGGGAAAATGCGAGTGTTGGCTGGTGTTACGTTCGCTTGCAGAACTTATTTCGGGTGTTTGTGTGTGCGTTTGTTTATATGTGGGTGTGTCGATTCATGCGTGTGTTACAGGTACAAACGGCATTGGAGGATCCGCATTTCGTGCTGATGACGTTGGCCGCTGACGCTGGGTTTTCGCCACCAATCGCTGGTCGGCGCATCGTTTAAAAGCCGAGCCCAAACTGCAATGGCGTGCTCTCTATCTATTTCCATCTCTCGTTCCTTCTTTCTGTGGGTCTCTGTGAGGACAGTCTCTCTTGTGAGGGCTAGTCTGAGAGAATGTGTTTGCTTGTGTTTAATGCTCTTGTCTAAAGTTTTGAGATCTGAAAGTGCAATGTGTTTGCTTGTGAACTTGTCCAGTTAACTGATGTGTTTGAGTGATACCTCGGAGAGGATGTAGGAGTTAGTAAGTTGCGCGATATTCATATACAACACTGAGATTCATCTTTGTATTAGTTCATTAGGTTCAGAAGAATGTGCTGCTTTTTGTATGTTTTGTTTTTAGTTTGGTTAAGACGTTTGGTACGTTGAAGATGTTTTTTCATGCTTTTCTTTTCATATTTAGTTTAGTTTGTTGAAAACAGTTAGTGGGTTTTGTTATATTTATTTCTTTGATTCTTTGATCTAACTACTTCCTCTCCCCCCAGGTAATTCATTTATTTATTGTCAATATTTTTCTTTCACTGTATAATGTATTTTCACTGGGGGCGACGCAGTGGTGCAGTAGGTAGTGCTGTTGCCTCACAGCAAGAAAGTCGCTGGTTCGAGCCTCAGCTGGGTCAGTTGGCATTTCTGTGTGGAGTTTACATGTTCTCTCTGAGTTTGTTTGGGTTTCCTCCAGGTGCTCCACAGTCCAAATACATGCGGTACAGGTGAATTGGGTAGGCTAAATTGTCCGTAGTGTATGTGCGTGTGAATTCACGAGTTCACACACAATAGTTTCAGAATAAAGCGTATTTGGCGTGCTGTCTGGGGAGAGGGCTCTGAGCTCGGGGAAGACACTCAAACTCGAGTTATTCCTCTTATCAGGAAACAGAGAGGAATTGGCATTCGAGCGAAGTATCTAGCCTGGCCCCGGATCGCTCCCCCCGGGATTGTAATGCTTAAGAGGTGAGGAGACGGGGTGGTGGAGGGATGCTAAAGTCGTAAGATGCTGCAGCTAAGACAGCTTTGGTATATATAGGGGTTTGGTCAAGAACTGATTGGATAATAGAATAATTGTCAATGACGTATTTGATACTGAAACTTCTGCGCGTGCTCCTCCCGAAATTTGTTTATAAAACATCACTAAGTGTGTATGTGTTTCCCAGTGATGGGTTGCAGCTGGAAGGGCATCCGCTGCATAAACAAATGCTGGATAAGTTGGCGGTTCATTCCGCTGTGGCGACCCCAGATTGATAAAGGGACTAAGCTGAAAAGAAAATGAATGAATGAATGAATGAATGGTTTCACTGGAAGAATGGGCTATAAACAATTGCAGTGATATTCGGTTCTTCAGTCGTCTCTTTCTCCCTCCATTTGTTACACACACACTCAACTATTATATGTTATGTCAAATACCCTTAGTTTAATATTAACATCTAAAAGGACGTAACAGCAGGTATGATTTGTTGTCATTACCTTTTGTCATATCATTTATTGCTCACATTTTATTTGATGGTCCGTTTGTTGAATTTAAGTTACATTGCATCCTAATGCCAATTAATCCTCATTAGATTATAAGTAGACTGTTAGGTTAGTGTTAGTGTAAGTTGACATGTACTTGCAAAGTTTCTAATAGTCAGTTAAATGTCTGTTGAAGGAGCAGTATCAGCAGATATTAAACAGACAGTCTACTAATACTTAAATGGACCATCAAAATAAAGTGTTACCCATTTTTTTAACAGTGTACACTGTGCAAAAAATCATGGTTGGCTCAAATTTTAAGCTAAATCAAATTAATCTTATGAGTCCATTAAACGTATATTATGTTAAACTGGTCTAAATAGCTTGCATAACTTGCATAAGAACATGATTAACTTAGTTTAATAAGTTACAATGAACTAAAACATATGTTGTCAGGACTAACTGATCATATAACTTTTCACAGTGTATAGTTTGTCAAAAACTGAATTTTGTGGATTTCTGTGTGTGTGTGTGTGTGTGTGGTGTGTGTGTGTGTGTGGTGTGTGTGTGTTTCAGGGATCAGACTGTCCAATGTGAGAATGTGAATCTGAAGCGAGAGCAGAGGAGCCGTTCAGAGCTCAGCATCCCTCGGTACCATGAACTAGTGCCTCTGCAGGAGGAGAAGAAGGTCTACTTTTTACATTATTTTAGTCTCTGGTTCATATGGTGTCAATCTCAGGTATCTGGACATTTGTTTTTCTTTCCACAAAGACATTTGATGCCACAAGTGTCCCATCTCTGAGAAAATGCACAAATAATTTACAACCAGGTTTTTCGAACAAGCTTTAAACATGCATGTACAGTTGAAGTCAGAATTATAAGCCCTCCTGTACATTTTTGTTTGTTGTTTTCAAATATTTCCCAAAGGATGTTTAGCAGAGCAAGGAGTCTTTCACAATATTTCCTACAATATTTTTTGAAAGTCTTATTTGTTTTATTTCAGCTTGAATAAAAGCAGTTTTATTTTTTTTAAACCCCTTTTAAGGACAATATTATTAGTTCACTTTAGCAATATTTGTTTTCGATTGTCTACAGAACAAACCATCTTCATACAATGATTTGCCTAATTAACCTAATTATCCCGGGGTGTCCACGGGGTCTTAAGTATTAAAAGTTGATAAATCAATTATGAGACAATTAAGGCTCTTAAAAGGTATTAAAAAGTCTTAATCACATTTTTACAAGGTCTTAAATTTTGTTTGTCTAAAGTTTTTGACTCCAAAAAAGCTTAAATAAATGTATTTTCCTCCTAATATTAAAAACGCTGTGCTCGATCCACTCGATTGGTTCGGGCTGGGGCACGTCCAAGCTCTTCCATCCGGGTGATGTCACGTAATTTGCGACAAATTTGGAAGCCTGATGTGAAGGTGATGTGATGCTCTTCACATGTAGCGAAACCAAGAGCGTAACACATGGCAAAATGGGATAATGTACGTTTGCATACTCCTGGTTGGAGTAAGATGAGTTTTAACAGTGACTGAAGCCTGTCGCTGAAAACAACCGCGTAAGTTATTCTTTAAAGCTTTGTTTCTTCCGAGCTTATCTGAGTTCTGTTGCATGGCTGTGCTCCGTAAAAATTTTTAACTCATTCATTCATTCATTTTCTATTTGGCTTAGTCACTTTATTAATCTGGGGTCGCCACAGCGGAATGAACCGCCAACTTATCCAGCACAGCGGATGCTTCCAGCTGCAACTTGGCGAAACATACATACACACTCATTCACACTCATACACTACGGACAATTTAGCCAACCCAATTCACCTGTACTGCAAGTTTATGGACTGTGGGGGAAACCGGAGCACCCGGAGGAAACCCATGCGAACATGGGGAGAACATGCAAACTCCACACAGAATGCCAACTGACCCAGCCGAGGCTCGAACCAGCGACCTTCTTGCTGTGAGGTGACAGCAATACCTACTGCACCACCACGTCGCCGATTTATTTAACTGCAACTGTTTATTAACTACTGTTTATTAAGAAAGGTTTGATACTGATTAGAAGTGGCGATGAGGTCTTAAAATATTCTGAGAAGGTCTTTAAAAAGTCTTAAAAAGGGATTGAAATTTCCTTTAGGATTCCTGCATGTACCCAGTAACCTAGTTAAGCCTTTAAAGAGCCCATATTATGGGTTTTTGAAAATGCCCTTCCATGTAGTGTGTAACATAGCTCTAAGTGAAGTGAAATATCCAGCTAAGGCTTAAATCTGTAAGTGTACAGTGTTTAAAACTGTTGATTCATCTATAAACGAGTCGTCTTGATAACGAGTCATTAGGTGTTTCGTGATGACGCGGCTACGAAACACAAAGTTGTGCGTGCAAACCCGGGAGATTTGAAACGTGCGGCCCCGCCCACTAACAGAAAAAAGCAACACACACACACACACACACACACACACAGAGACACACACAGACACCGGTCGGATGAAGTCACGCTGTGCAGATGAATATTTTTGACAATCTAATCAATTATCAATTATTATACTAATATAATACTAATCAGTTATTATTCGCGGATATAACTGAGGACGCGGGTGGTGAGGGAGGTGTCGCCGACGCAGCTATGGACGCGCCGGCAGTGTGTGTGTGTGAAAAGAGCAGGTTAGACTGTGATGGGCTAGGAGATCTCCTCGCCAGTTTTTGGACTTTTTGCTTGATAAAATAGTTAGTCGTCAGTATTTTCTAGTCCATCGTCTGTATTTACATTCACCCACTGGCAGCCAAAATCCACTATGAAGCGTGTGTGCACTGTGACTACTTTTATATTGTTGATTAGCAGCTGGGCATTTCACTCTGTCTCGCGCTGAAGCCTGTCAGTGTCGTTGACCAATCGCAGTAGGCTGTCATCGGTCCAATCAGCGCAAATTAGCTTGGCACTGAGGAGGGGTTTGAGACCAAATGAATCGCTGAACGATTCATATGGGAGTCACTGGGATAATTAGGTTAAACTAAATGCAGATTATAAGACCATGAAAGGGTTTTTTGACCTTGCATGCATATTAGACTGTTGTTGGAGACCCTTACAACCTAAATATGACCCTATTTCATGTATAATATGGGCTCTTTAAATGTCACTTTAAGCTAAATTCTAGTGTCTTGAAAAATATCTAGTCAAATATTATGTACTGTCATCATGACAAAGATAAAGAAATCAGTTATTAGAAATGAGTTTAGATGTTTAGAAATGTGTTGAACAAATCTCTCCGTTAAATAGAAATTGGGGAATAAAATATATTCAGGAGGGCTAATAATTCAGACTTCAACTGTAGAAGTTTTCTGCTGCCTGTAGAGGGCACTATTGTGACAAGACTCAAGGTTAGGTCTACAGTATTTCAGCATTGCTGCTTTTCCGGTCTATTCTGAATCAGGTTTGTTTTTCATTACGTGTGCATCTTTTTTTTTTGTCTGTGTCTGTGTTTGTAGGGTGTTCCAGGTCCAGGGCAGTACTACATAAAGAGTCAGTTTGAGACATCCAGTAACACACACAGACCTGCACAGAGCCCACCTTTCCTGTCTCAAGCTCAGGCAATAAGAACTTCTTTATTTTTAAGATGTTTGTGACTCTGGACCACAAAACAGGCTTGTATTGCATGAGTATATTTTTGACAATAGGCCAAAATACATTATATGGGTCAAAATGTTAAAACCCATTTGAATAGTAGGTAGGGATCATATTCCATCACTCATAAAATATTGTGCAAACTATTTATTTAAAACAAGTTGAACTACACAGTTCTTGAGCTTTTTTTTAGGGAGAACTTAATTGTTTTATGTTCAATTAATTGAAAATTGTAAAAGCTCAGGCAATATCAAATTAGGGCTGATGACAATATATTGTTTGAGCATTGATATCACAATGTGTGTATCTGCAGTAGTCACATCACAGAATTAGATTATTCATTAGAGATTAAAACAAAGATACCATAGTTTTGATTATTTATACAATGATGACCCTGTTATTTTACATTTGACTGTTCAATTTCTGTACTTGAATACTGTTAGACTCCCCAGAAAAAAGAGGCACTGCGTAGTAAAATACTTGATCATCCCCAGTCGATCTAAATGAATGAAATCTTTACAAATAAAGCTATTCAAAACATTTGGTGAAGTTATATTCATATCACAATAGTGGCAAAACAAAATATCATAATGTCAAATTATGACAAAGCCAGTCTTATGTTAAATGAATATATTTTTGTTAGTGGTTAGCACTGTCGCCTCACAGCAAAAAAGGTTGCTGGTTCAAGTCCTGGCTGGGCCAGTTGGCATTTCTGTGTGGAGTTTGCATGGGGTTTCCTCCAGGTGCTCCAGTTCCCCCAACAGTCCAAAAATATGCGCTATAGGTGAATTGGATGAGCTAAAACCGTAGTGTATGAGTGTATGTGAGAGTATGGGTGTTTCCCAGTACTGGGTTGCAGCAGGAAGGGCATCCGCTGCGTAAAACATATGCCGGAATAGTTGGCAGTTCATTCCGCTGTGGTTAGCTCTGATAGGTGAATTGGATGAGCTAAAACCATAGTGTATGAGTGTGTGTGAGAGTGTGTATGGGTGTTTCCCAGTACTGGGTTGCTGCTGGAAGGGCATTCGCTGCTTAAAACATATGCCGGAATAGTTGGCGGTTCATTCCGCTGTGGTTAGCTCTGATAGGTGAATTGGATGAGCTAAAACCGTAGTGTATGAGTGTGTGTGAGAGTGTGTATGGGTGTTTCCCAGTACTGGGTTGCAGCTGGAAGGGCATCCGCTGCGTAAAACATATGCCGAAATAGTTTTCGGTTCATTCCGCTGTGGTTAGCTCTGATAGGTGAATTGGATGAGCTAAAACCATAGTGTATGAGTGTGTGTGAGAGTGTGTATGGGTGTTTCCCAGTACTGGGTTGCAGCTGGAAGGGCATCCGCTGCTTAAAACATATGCCGAAATAGTTTTCGGTTCATTCCGCTGTGGTTAGCTCTGATAGGTGAATTGAATGAGCTAAAACCGTAGTGTATGAGTGTATGTGAGAGTGTGTATGGGTGTTTCCAAGTACTGGGTTGCAACTGGAAGGGCATCCGCTGCGTAAAACATATGCCGGAATAGTTGGTGGTTCATTCCGCTGTGGTTAGCTCTGATAGGTGAATTGGATGAGCTAAAACCGTAGTGTATGAGTGTATGTGAGAGTGTGTATGGGTGTTTCCCAGTACTGGGTTGCAGCTGGAAGGGCATCCGCTGCTTAAAACATATGCCGAAATAGTTTTCGGTTCATTCCGCTGTGGTTAGCTCTGATAGGTGAATTGAATGAGCTAAAACCGTAGTGTATGAGTGTATGTGAGAGTGTGTATGGGTGTTTCCAAGTACTGGGTTGCAACTGGAAGGGCATCCGCTGTGTAAAACATATGCCGGAAGAGTTGGCGGTTCATTCCGCTGTGGTTAGCTCTGATAAATCAGACACTAAGCCCAAGGAAAATTAATTATTGAATGAAAGAATGAATGATTTGATGATCAAGAAACATTTATTTTTCATGTTAAAAACAGTTGGGCTGCTTATTTTTTAGAGGAAACTCGGACACGTTACTGAAAACAATTCAAAATATTTACTCTATTCAGCAAAAATGCTTAAAATTGATCAAAGTGACAGTAAAGACATTCATAGTACACATTTACACACTTTGATTAACATTTTAATAATATAAAACCACATTAATAATTGTGTCCCAATTATTAATGAAGACTGAAGTAATGGTGCTGAAAATGCAAGACTAAATTACACTCATTCATTCATTTTCGTTTCGGCTTAGTCCCTTTATTAATCAGGAGTTGCCACAGCGGAATGAACCGCCAACTTATCCAGCATATTTTAAAAGAAGATGCCCTTACAGCTGCAACCTATCACTGGGAAACACCCATACACTCTCAAACACTACGGACAAATTCACCTACATTAACAACTAAATTCACCTACAGTATAGCGCATGTCTTTGGGCTTGTGGGGGAAACCGGAGCACCCGGAGGAAACCCACACGAACACAGGCAGAACATGCTAACTCCACACAGAAATGTCAACTGACTCAGCCGAGGCTCGAACCAGCAACCTTCTTGCTGAGTCAACAGCGCTAACCACCTCACTATTTGAATAGAAACGTTTCATTTTAAGTGATGATAATATTTTACAGTATTGCTGTATTTATAAACAACAAAATCAACGCAGCCATGGTGGGAAAGTTTTGACCCGCAGTGCACTCTTTCTGGTCTTCACCTTAGTGTAAATGAAAGAAATAGTTACCATTTTGAAAGAAGACAGGCCGTACAGACGAGATGCAGAATCGGACACTCAAGAATCACACACTCATATTCATGAGTTCACACTTAGATACTGCTTGAATAATAGCAGATTTGGCATGCTGTCCCGGGAGAGAACCCTGAGCATGATGAGCATGTCAATGAGCATGTAAGGGGATACGAGATCAGGTAGTTCTCCAGAGCTCCCCCTGGTAAAGGAGGAAAGGGGGAGATGGGGTGAAAGGGGGGATTCTTCGGAAAATGAAAATAGGGGAGTAGTTTTAGACAGCCTTCTTAAAGTGAGTTTGGATTAATCTGATTGGCTAACTAATGATTACAGATGAGAGACCAGCTGCGATTAATCATATCACGTGCTCCTCTCGAAATTAAGTTGCGGTCACACAGGGCTTTTCTTCCCATAGACTTCCATTCATACGCACGCGAATGCGTCAGACCGGAAACGCAAGGTCATGCGTCAAATTTCGCAGGTTGCTGCGGTGCAAAGTTCAAGCTTGGTGAACTCTGACCTGCGAAATCGCATCGCTTGACTGCGTGAGACCATCGAGGATCAAAACAGGACCTCTCTGGACAGAAATTTAAAACATGGAGCAATCGCTCGCTTTTTAATGTCTAATCATCTTGTTTAATCCCGCCCCTTTTCGCAGCGCCGCATGACAGAATTTCGCACACACAAAGCACGGTGTGACCGCAGCTTTAGTTTGTTAAACTTCACTTATTGAAAGGGGAAGAAAAACCTACCTGTAACTTGTGTAAGAGTTTTTTGACGATAAAACATTTTAATAGAATGTGTGTTTTAAATGATATTAGGGAACGTTTTTATTCAGGAGATAATTTAAGGAAAATGTTTAAAAGAGGTGTCTTCTGAAACAATTTTAGAATATTTATCTCTAATCAAACTTAAAGTATATGATATATATGTATATGACTCTTTTCAATGTTTTTTTTGTATATGTATGTTTGTTAAAAAACTGATATGATTGTTATATTGTTTATTTAGTATAGGTTTTGCCATGAATATAGCCAATGCTGCTGATATGGCATTAACAAATAAATAAATAAATAAATAAATTAATGGATGAATAAATGGATGAAATATAAATGAATGAATAAAAAAAATGAATAAATGAATAAATAAATAAATAAATAAGTAATTAAAAAATAAATCAACTTATTGTGCTTCAGATTATTTACAATGAAAAAAAAGTCTATTGATAAAATGTAATGAACATACAGAATTAAATGGGCTGTGAATTCACCTTTTAAAAAAAAAATCATTTATCGAACATGTTAGATTCAGAACTATTTCAAGCCAGAGATCCACCCATATACAGTTGAAGTCAGTTTTTTTCTCTTTCTCAAATATTTGCTAAATTATGTTTACCAGAGCAAGCAATTTTTCACATTATTTCCTATAATATTTTTCCTTCTGGAGAAAGTCTTATTTGTTTTATTCCGGCTAGAATAAAAGCCGTTAATTTTAAAAAAAGCGATTTTAAGGACAAAATTATTAGCTGTTAAGCGATATTTGTTTTCGATTGTCTACTGAACAAACCATCGTTATACATTGTACTTGCCTTATTCCCCCTAACTTGCCTAATTAACCTAGTTAAGCCATTAAATGTCACTTTAAAAGCTGAATACTAGTATACTAGTGAAAAATCTAGTCAAATATTATTTACTGTCATCATGACAAAGATAAAATAAATGAGTTATTAGTATTTAGTCACTAAAACTATTATGTTTAGACAAGGACGTTAGTTTGCTCTTGACATTGGTCATGACAACTAGCACAAAATACACAACTACTAGCCGTAGTTTGTCTACTAAATCTCTACTAGCCTGGCTTCCAGCTAATTCTATCAAACCTCTTCAGCTGCTTCAGAACGCAGCAGCACGAGTGGTCTTTGGATGAGACCCAAAGAGCACATGTCACTCCGCTACTCACCCTTTGCACTGGCTGCCAGTTGCTGCTCGCATCAAAATTCAAAGCTCTGATGTTTGCTTACAAAGCGACCTCTGGCTTTGCTCCTTATCTGCTCTCACTTCTGCAGATTTATGTGCTCTCCAGAAACTTGCGTTCTGTTGAATGAACGTCGCCTCGTGGTTCCCATCCCAAAGAGGGAAGAAATCACCTTCCCCGAACTCTCACATTCAATCTGCCCAGTTGGTGGAATGAACTCCCTAACTACATGCAGAACAGCAGAGTCACTTGCTGTCTTCAGAAACGACTAAAAACTCAACTATTTAGTCCTCCAATTTCCTTCCTAATCTTAACTGCCCTCTCTGGCTATACCACTAACTGTGCTCTCTCTCAAAAAAATAAAATAAAATAAAATAAAATTTCTAATGCTTTGCTTCGTAACTGGACTTGACACATCCCTGAAATCTTGTCTATAGCACTTGTTCACTGCTGCTCTTATAGTTTGTGTAAATTGCTTCCTTGTCCTCATTTGTAAGTCGCTTTTGGATAAAAGCATTCTGCTAAATGACTAAATGTAAACTAGCAATGCTATTCTATTTATTTTAATCCCTGTCTCATACATCGATACTAATAAAAGTGGTTAGAGCACAGCCTGTCAGTTTTGACTAATAGGTTCAACTGAAAATTGACATGCTAGCCTACTCTGAGAAATTAGGAGAGCTGACAGGGATCGTATTATTTAACTTTAACATGCAGCAGTTTATTGTGCAGTTAGTTTTTAGACCCATATTATTCACAGACTATATCAGCCTGCTATAAGTGATGTTTTATAAACAAATTTCGGGAGGAGCACGCGCAGAAGTTTCAGTATCAAAATACGTCATTGACAATTATTCTATTATCCAATCAGTTCTTGACCAAACCACTATATATACCAAAGCTGTCTTACCTGCAGCATCTTACGACTTTAGCATCCCTCCACCACCCCGTCACCTCATCTCTTAAGCATTACAATCCCGGGGGGAGCGTTTCTGGGGCCGGGCTAGATACTTTCGCTCGAATCCCAATTCCTCTCTGTTTCCTGATAAGAGGAATAACTCGAGTTTGGGGTGTCTTCCCCGAGCTCAGAGCCCTCTCCCCGGACAGCACGCCAAATACGCTTTATTCTGAAACTATTGCAAGTGTGAACTCGTGAATGTTAGTTTGTGCGTTATGTGACTTTTTTTTTTTTTTTTTAAAAAAGCTCCTCATGTCCACCATCCTGCCGCCATCACTCACCTCACACACCTTATTCTTGCACGGAAAAATTCCCCTGCACAGGTTTGGCGCTGTTACTTCAATGCAGCTACAGCCCTCTCACATGACAACATGTGAAAGGCTTAGCTAATCACAATGTTCATATGTGTTTTGTGGGCGGTACGACTCAAGTAGAGAATGCGATTTATAACCCTTTCTTTCTTCATTAACTAAGTGATTGGTGGGGCATTTCAGTAGTCATCCATGCTAAATCTGATCCCCTGTGTTTAGAAATGTGTGAAAAAGTCTTCTCGCTGTTAAACCAGAAATATGCAGAGGGTGGTAATAATTGAGGAGGGCTTATAATCTGACTTCAACTGTATATAAAAGGGAACTGTAGAATAAAACAATAACAGTGATCTAAATAGCTGCAGAATCACTATGTGGACTTCAGCTTTTGTGGATTTTGCATATGATTTCAGTATTGTTCTGCTTCTCGTAGCGGTTCAGTCCGGTACAGGATGAAACGCCCCCTGTAGGTGCGGTACGAGTGACCCGCGCTGTGCTCTGGAGATCCTAAAGAAAGGCAGGCACTAAGAAGAATCCTTTTGGCCAGGACAGCTGTGCGATTCCTTCCAGAAAAACAGATCGAAAGCTACACCGGGTTCGTGACTGCATGTTTTTCTGTCTGAATGTGAATCCGTGCTGCGTTCTGAATGCACAATGTCTTGTTGTATCTGTGGAGAGCAGTCAGAGGTCAGATTTCAACTGCTTTGCCGGAGGAGAAAACATAAAGTTAGTGAAGCAAGCACTGGATTTCATACTGCTGCATAATGGCCTCCAGCAGCAGCAGCCAATCAGATTTGAGGCCGCTCTCAAAAGCAACCAATCAGATACTATGGCACTTTAAATGCCCTGTTAAGTGCTTTAAAATCATAGATATTTACATTAGATGTCGCCTACACTGTTGTTGTCTATTGGAAGGAATGTGTCAATAGAGCCGCCATTTTAGTACAGGGTAGCGCTCCTTTGAAATGAATGTGAGACCAAGGTACAATGGAGGACTGGCCATCTAGAGCCAGAGATATACACACATCTATATATACATATATCTATGTTTTGTGAGTTTTCCCAGTGGTCCGTATGCAAAAATCTTTTTAAATTAGAAAAATTATAATTTATCAAACATTCTATTAAAACTACACTCTTCCAGCAGTTCATACTCGCATACAATATCTCGTTTGTCACTGGGGGCATGCATGAAATGTTCCTAAATGAAAGTGAAAGTGCCAAACTGCAGTTAAAGTCCACAAATTAATAATTTGGCAAGTAATTCGATTACTGATGTCCATGTAAACACTGTCATTGTCTTTCTCCCCTGCCTCTGTGTGTTTGTTTTGCCTCAGTGAGAATCAGCGCGTGCCCAAACGGAAATTCTCGTTTTTATGCAAAACCTTCCCTCTTTCCCTCCCCTGACACTTTTACTTAAACAGAGCTGTACACACCCACTTTCCTGACTTTTTCCAAACTAGAGGTGTAAAAAACACCCTGCTGAGACAGGGGGGTTTCGTGGCTCTTTAAAGTCTGTGTGATATCTAAACTTACAATGTTCATTCGTGCAAGTATATCCATTAAATTTCTTTGGTTTGTTTTGCCAACCAAGTCTATGAGAGAATGATGTGCAAAAGAAAGGCCCACCTCTACTCAATATTCGGTTTTAGCTGGAAGTACATCAACAGGTTCATGTTGACTTTAAAGGAATAGTTAATTTAGTAATCCTCAGTTCATCCAAGATGTAAACTGAAAAAAAAAAAACAATAATAAGTTACCCAATTTTACTTAACTTATTTGAATAAGTGAATGTAACTTTACCTGATAATTTTTATTGAGTAATTCTGACTTAGACATCTGATTTAATTTTATTATAATTAGGTAAAACCACTTGTTCTTTTAAATGCTTTTATTTATTTATGCAGTGCAAATTTAATTAAATTAAATTTTCTGTTATATGAAAAAAAAACTACCACAACAGTATATAGTTAGGAGTATTTAATTAGGAGACAAAAATACTAATTAAAAAAAATAAATAACAAGCAATTAAACCTACGCTGCTGGGTGTTAGAATGAAAACCTGTTCACATATTGTTTTTTCCTCTTCTTTCCAAAGGTTAATGTTTCAAACGTACAAAATAACAAATATTATAGGGTTGGGTTGATAGATGATTGCATCGTCCATTGCCGATGGTCGATAGACATCACGATGCTGACCCGAAATTCAACTGTATTTAGATTTCACATAATATTTTGTAGTTTTTTAATTGTACTAAAATGTTCTAAGTTGCATGATTTTTCCTGTTTTATTTACTGAGACATACAATAATTTTTACAGTATAGTTAGTGTTCATCCAAAACTCTGGTCTTTGGTTTAGCAGACCCGAAACTGAATTATAGCATATGTAAATTTAACAAAGCCACAAAACAAAATGTAATGCCCAAACTACCTAATTGATCTTTTCGCAAGACTGTTATGACATGTTTAAGGGTCATCAGCATCTGAAATCCTTGAAAGTTTTTAATATTTAGATTTTTTTTAAAAATGTATGTAGATTTATATGCATTTTACGTATGTATTATATCATCTTTGCATCAAATTACAAAAAACGAATTACCACTTATGCAAGGCATTTGAAATGCTGCATGTATGGGAGTGGGACAGTAAATTTGATGTTGTTCTCTCTTCTGGCTGCCATTAACAGTCTCACACAATTTTTTCCTTCTTCTGAAAGAACACCATGGTGGAGTTTTTCTTTGATTATTTCAGCAAATAGGATTGTAAAATAATGATTTGTTGTACTCTTACATTCACTGCGCTCTAAGTTTACCCAACTATGAAGACTTCCTCTACTGAGAAACCCGGAGAGGTAAAAATGTTCCATAGTAACTGTTGATCTTGCTTGTGCATGATAGGTCCGGGTGCCTATAACATGTTTGAGTATGGCCTGGCTCAGGAGAGTTTGAAGAAAGCCAGTCTACAGAGCTCCAGGAAGGCCGCCTTCGGCTCGATTGCACAGCGGCGGATTTTCCTCCCCAGCAAAGAGGAAATGAGCACCCCGGGGCCGAATCAGTACAAGGTGAGCAGCTCTCCGACCCTCAAAGTGTGCACTCATTGTCTATTGTCTATTGTACACTAATCTGCCAGCGCCCTTGGGAGCTTATTCAGACTTTTCCGAGGGCTTCATCCAATGAGTCGAATAAATCTTCCACAAATCCCCTTGAACTGAATATTTCTCAGCATTCACTAAATGTCGGGTTTTGCCTAGACTGAAAACCATAGTTTCAGCCAAAATACTGGAGGAGCGGCATTTAATGGCAGATATCACTGTTAATTACCTTTGCTCACACTCTGGGTGAGAGGTTTGAATGAAGTGTCCATCACCGAAGCTACAGATGTGCAGTTCACTTTAATTGCTTGTTGATTTGTTCAGTCGAGGCTCTTTTATTGAAGTATTCCATCGGATTTTTGCACGGTGGATGATAAACTAGGCAAAAACAAACTCCAGGTTTATATTGAGGGATGAATCCAAATCATATGTACACCCAGAGGAACATTTAGTGCAGTAGGCTAACCAATCTGACAATGCCATTGCAACCACATATACAGTGGGCGAAATAAGTATTGAGCATGTCACCATTTTTCTCAGAAACATATTTCTAAAGGTGCTGTTGACTTTAAATTTTAACCAGATGTTGGTGACATCCAAAGAAATCCATATATGCAAAGAAAACAAAACTAATTAGTTCACAAATTAAGTTATGTATAAAATAAAATGAAATGACACAGGAAAGAAAATATTAAACACCTAAAGAAAGGGAGGTGTAGAAAGGCAGTGAAAGCCCAGACAGCAGGTGAAATCTCTTAGTAGTTCTTCAGCAGTGTAAATGAATATCATCTGCTTCAGTCCAACATCTACATTAGCAGGAGAATGAATATGAAACCATTAAAGCAAGACAGTGATCCGAAACACAGCCAAGGAAACTCTCAAATGCTTTTAGAGAAAGAAAATCAAGCTGTAGAATGGCCTAGCCAATCACCTGATGTGAATCCAATGGAAAATACAAATTAAAGCTCAGATTTGATAGACGAGATCCACAGAATCATCAAGATTTTGACACTCTGTTAGAGTCTGTGAAAAACTCACACCTGAGCAATGCATGTGACTTCATTCTACATATGAGAGGCGTCTTTAAGCTGCCATCACCAAAAAGCCTTTTATATAAAGTATTAAAATACATTTCAGTAGTTCAATACTTTCTCCTTGTGTCATTCCATTGTTGTTACACACAACCCATTGTTCACATTTTTTGTTTGGGTTTTTACCAAAATCATTCTGTTCCATGTCAATAGCTGCTTTAGAAATATTATTCCCAAGGAAAACATGACATGTTCAATACATATTTCTCCCACTGTAATACTCAAAAACTGCTTAAGTTGTGTGCCAAATGACACACTAGTGGGCCTCAGCGATCCTGCAGGTGGGAGGCAAGATTAAAATTAACTTTCAGTATTATACTATAGTTTTTGTAATGCATTATAGTAAGCTATGTTAAAATGATCGTAATTCGCTTTCTACTGTTCTCTGATCGATTACTTCAAATTCAGCGCAAAAACAGCCTCATGATCGCGTCTGCAACTAGTACACACAAGTCTGGTCATTCACATGTCATTTCATGAAGTGAAAGTCTCTTTGTGTTTTTTTTTGTGTGAACCATTGAGTAAATTCGCATAGTTGGGCAAATTAATGTAAAATAAGAATAAAACTCACCAAACAATGTACATGATATGTGATAACAAAATGCTGCGGTGCCAGAAACTTGTATTATTGTCAGCTTAGTGAACAAACGAATCGCTCCCTCTGTTAGAATGAGAAGTGAAAGTAGGAGAGAGGGTGTGTTTCAGGACATGGATTAGATCAAATTTAACAGGGTGGGAGGATAATACATTTCCATGAACACAAACACACGCTCTTTGTTGGCAATGCTCGTGCGGTCACTCATAAATCGATGTTGAAAAGTGATCTAAAATGATAATATTCGTAATTAAAAAAATATTTGCATACTGTCCACCGGGAAAACTCACAATAGATAGATATATGTATATATGTATGTATCTCTGGCTCTGGATGGCCAGTTTTCCACTGGTCCCACATTTATTTCTTAGGAGCGCAACACTGAAAAAAATAACTCTTAAGATTTACTTAAAAAATCCTCCTAACAATTTGGACTCACAAATTTCAAGTAAATTGTACATTCTTATATCACAGGGGTCACCAATCTCATTCCTGGAGGTCCGGTGGCCTGCAGGGTTTAGCTCCAACTTGCCTCAACACACCTGCCTGGGTGTTTAAAGTATACCTAATAAGACCTTGATTAGCTTGTTCAGGTGTGTTTGATTAGGGTTGGAGCTAAAATCTGCAGAACACCGAAACTCCAGGAACAAGTTTGGTGACCCCTGTTAAATCAGATGCAATTAACTTGTCAATATCATGTAAAATATACTTAATGTTTAATCTGACACTGCTAAATTAACGAAGTTAAAGTTAATTGATTATCTTTAATTTTGAGTCTATATTCATTCAAATTAATCAAGTAATGTCATGTTCATTTTTAGCAAAAGGCTTTTGAAAAATAATTTAAATCTTATTAGTTACAAATGAGAACATCTGGCATAACTTGTTTAATTAAAACACACATTAAGCAAATTGAACCCAAGAGCAAATTTACTTTAAAAATCCTTACTGATCCCAGAATTAGCGTTAGCATAGCTATGGCTCTTTGAGTGAAGCATCAAACATTACTGTTGGAAAACATGCCAAGATCCAAAGCATGAGTGCTACTCTTCTGAAAGGTGGTAAACGCAAACTAAAAACACTGAATCAAAACTCTTCTTAATCTTCAAAGTAATGATGATTAAACTCTAACAAGTCTTTCTCTTAAATTTAAACACCTAAGATTGCTTTTATTTTCAAAATATTCTACTCTTAATTCAGTCCCATGCAAAGCATTCTGGGAACTACACATCCAATACGACATATCAATTATTAAAATTTACTTTTTTCAACGACTAGAAAATATTAAAGAGCCCATATTATGGGTTTTGAAAATGCTCTTCCATATAGTGTGTAACACAGCTCTAAGTGAAGTGAAATTTCCAGCTAAGGCTTAAATCTGTAAGTGTACAGTGTTTAAAACTGTTGATTCATCTATAAAAGAGTCGACTCATAGTGCTTCAAACGAGTCGTCTTGATAACGAGTCATTAGGTGTTTCGTGATGACGCGGCTACGAAACACAAGTAGTTGCGCGTGCAAACCCGGGACATTTGAAACCTGCGGCCCCGCCCACTAACACAGAAAAAAAGCCCCACACACACACACACACACACACACACACACACAGAGACACACACAGACACCGGTCGAATGAAGTCACGCTGTGCAGATGGATATTATTGACAGTTCACCCAAAGATGAAACCTCAGCAATATAGCCTAGCCTTGAGCAGATCGAGTGCTTCTGGAAATTACATGCTTAAAAAGAAGACTTCATCGGTTTGTAAAAGGAAGGATCAGTAAAGACTGTCAAAACATGGATCAGTGCATCATGGATCAGTTTCTTCCCCCATTTCACCAGTGTATGTACGTGCGATTAAAATTATTGCCTCGTTTACTCTAGCTTGGAAATTATGTATTTAGTTGTGTTTTGTTACTTGTAACCGCGTGTACTGTATCAGGTTAACTCTTTATATTCTCACATCGCGTGTAAAGCCACGTTGAAAACGCGATGCGTGCCGCTTTGTTTACAGATCGTCAGCTGTTCCTACACACATGCAACGGTCAAGTTTCAAAATAGTTCAGCTCAGATTCAAGGGAGCTGTCTAAATTGCACCCAGCAAGCTGAACTGGCGCTCTAGTCTAGGCGAACGGTGAGTGTGTGTGTGTGTGTGTGTGTGTGTGTGTGTGTGTGTTGCGCAGGGCCGGTTCAGCAAGCTGAACTGCCGCTCTAGGTTATGGACGATCACGCCGCCCTCAACCCGAAAGTGAAAACGAAAGTGACCCGTTAGCAACGTGAGGACCGGGGGGTGTCGCAGATATAACCGAGGACGCGGGTGGTGAGGGAGGTGTCGCGGACGTCTCCCTCTCTATTGGTGTTGTGTCTTCTAAGGAGGAGGAGGAGGTGTTTGCGCGTGCGTGCGCGTGCGTGTGCGTGTGTGTGTGTGTGTGTGTGTGTGTGTGTGTGTGTGTGTGTGTGTGTGTGTGTGTGTGTGTCTGTGAAAAGAGCAGGTGAAGGGCTCCTCGCCAGTTCTTGGAGTTTTTGCTCAATAAAATAGTTTGTCGTCTGTTTTTTTAAGTCCATCGTCTGTGTTTACATTCACCCACTGGCAGCCAAAATCCACTATGAAGCGTGTGTGCACTGTGACTGCTTTTATATTGTTGATTAGCTGCTAGGCATTTCACTCTGTCTCGCGCTGAAGGCTGTCAGTTTCGACCAATCACAACAGGCTGTCATCGGTCCAATTAGCGCAGATTAGCTTCGCGCTGAGGAGGGGTTTGGGAACAAATGAATCGCTGAACGATTCATATGGGAGTCACTGGGATAATTAGGTAAAAATAAATGCAGATTATAAGACCATCAAAGTGTTTTTTGACCTTGCATGCATATTAGACTGTTGTTGGAGACCCTTACAACCTGAATATGACCCCATTTCATGTATAATATGGGCTCTTTAAAATATTACAAGTAAATGAATATTAATATTTAACTCTTTCCACTAGTTTCATTTATTACATTAATTAATTCCTTACATTTATATAGGGCTTTTCTAGACACTCAAAGCGCTTTACACATTGAGAGGAATCTCCTCATCCACCACCAGTATGTGGTAAATGAAGTGTATGTGTATGAAGTAAATGTGTAAATATTAAATATTTACTATTTATTCCCGTTATCCTTGACACTTAAAATTACAATTAAAAAATTATGAGAGTAAATTTATTAGACTTTACCACACCAAAAAGTAATTTCTTTCAGTCTACCCTATACTAAAATGGCGGCTCTATTGAGGTATTCCTTACAATAGACACCAATAGGGTAGGCGACATCTAATGTAAATATCTATGCCCTTAAATATTTACAAAAATAGAGCTTTAGTAAAAATGGAGCGCTTATGGACATATATTTCAACATTTAAATCATCCCCAGATATAATCTGCATGCGCATTAATATCGACCGCACACTGAGAGAAACCGAAAGTAACTTCAATATATAGTACAGTACCTTAAATGTCCTGTAGGTGGGGGGGGGGGTCAAAACCACATATGTATATGCGACTGCACAACTATGATAGTGATTCAAATTATATATGTTTTGTTGGGCTGAACTTTATTATATTTTTGACATCAGTTGCGCAGGGAGGAGGAGGGGGGGCCGCAAATGGCCCACAGGCCGGCAGTTTGAGACCTCTGATATTGAACATCATAGCAGTGTCGTATTGCTTTGACCTTCATGGCAACCTAGAATATCCTAGCATCCAATAAGCAGCTTCGCAAGTAATGTTAGGAACCACCCAGATCTCCCTGGCAACAGCATTATTAAAGTTTTGCAAGCAGCACATTTTATTCAGAACTAGTTCTGGTAGTTAGTTACAGTAACTATAGTAACTGTGGTCTTTTAGCAAACTCTGGTTACCATGGTCTGCTTTTGCAAGAATAACAAGCTCGAATTTATATCAGAGTGTCCTGCGGCAGGCAAATCACTCCCTCTCTGTCAAGTGTTTCACAGTAAACTTGGGACACTGGGATTTTATCGTCTGTTTTCATTGGAAGCTTCCATCATTTCCAGTGTGAGTGTCCAGTTGGCCTGTTTCCTGAAGCAGAGCGACCCCAGCGGAGGTCATTTATGGACTCTCCTCTCCTTCTGTTGCTCATACAGGCTCCCTGCCTGCATAGATAAGAGCGGGAGATGGGTCCTGCAGGCCCTGTAGACTTTCACTGTCACTGTTCAGTCCAAAAATGCCTCTCACTGCACACTTTTTATTAGCTATGTTTCCATCCAAAGATGCGAGTTAGATTTATGCGCAAAACTGAAATATTGCATAGGCAAATAAAGCACTGTTCCCATCCAATGAGCCAATAGCCTCTTTTACAGTGGTACTGGTAAATATCCAGAAAATATCCGAAATGACTTCAGTAAATTTGAAGAAGTGCTGTTGACACAGGCATGGACGTTCCAGGATTCACACATCCATTCCAAAATACCGGTAAATTCTGACATCATTAACCAGAAATGATCTCTAAATGGCTGCGCTTGTGTTTCTAAACATAGAAGAGGTCGGGCTTTTGCTGATGGTCTCACTTTCATTTTAAGGGGTGGTCCACTATGATATCATATTTTAAACTGTAGTTGATGTGTAATGTAGCTGTGTGAACATAAACAGCATCTCTGAATGTAAGACACTCAAAGTTCAATGCGAAGGGAGATATTGGCTTTTACAGAGTTAGCTTAGCAAAGTCTGTAATAGTGTTGTCCCAGTATTAAAAACGTAAATTTCCCATTCACATTTAAGCATCGTTGAGCACGTTCTTAAACAGCTGATTTGCCATTGTGTTCACTTGCTCAACAGAAATGACTGTGATTGGTCGTGAAGGTCATCAGTTCACCGCTCTTCACCGATTGCAAACACAGATATACGGAAACTGGAAAGTGTTAAAGCCACGAAGATCAGCCGCGATTCATCAAGCGGATCACTCGTCTGTGTTTGCACTCAGTAGACATTGTGAAGTGCGGTGGGTGAACAGATGACCTTTACGGAAATAGACGCTTTTTTTTTTATTTCAGTACCGAAATTCAGTATCGTGACTAGTCTAATATAGTTAAAGAATCAGTTCATTAACTTAAGTTTGATAAATGACATCTAAAGCGTGTGTTTGGGAAAGATAACGTTAGCTAACTAGTGCCATTTTCCTTAAATGAGCTCTGATATCCCTTTTTATTTTCACCATTCATTCAGAAAAGACCTTATAAATTATAAATTTGTGTCGCTTTTTCTTCGCTGATAAGATATACAGTCGGGTTCACAACGTTCCTATGTGACTCAAATCGATACTTCCGGGTTTCTTCCCACCGCAGCATCACTTTTAAAAATGGCGGCAGCGTGAAATCAGTCTATTCAACTAATTGTATTAAAGTTCTTTGAACATGACTTTAAAAGGTCAACATTTTTGAAAATGACACATTCAAAATATTATCATTATGATATTTTAATGTAAATATTAATTGTAAGTGAAATGTTAAGTACAGGAAGGACTTTCATGCCGCTATATATGCAAGGGAATGTGAATTACAAAGGTGCTCGGTTTAAAATTATAAGTGATTTAAAAAGTGCTTGAAAGTCTTTGGTGTTTATGAAAGAGTGGGAATCTTGGATAGGAGAAGCTATAATTGCAAATTATACTAATAACTGATTGAACCAAATTTAAAATGTTAATTATTGCTGTAAGTCGAAGCTGAAGTTTCCCCATCATGACTCCAGTCTTCAGTGTCACATAATCCTTCAGAAATCATTCTAATGCGCTGATTTTCTCCTTAATATCTGCTTTATTCCTATTTAAGCAAACATTTTAACTTCACATGAAACATTTGGTCTAATTCACAACAAGTGCCTGCAAACTGAAATGTGCTCTTAAACTCGTTTATTCTTAAGGTTTAGCAAAGTTGGTCATTTGCATAAAACATGCCCAATTTCCATATATGGGCTTTCAGCAAAGCACTTCCTTTCAGCCATACGTCACTGATTAGGCCGCAAATGTGTGCTTTTTGCATTCATGTGCAGTCAGTTGTTCTTGTATTGTTTTGTAAGCTAGAATAAATGTAAATAAATCATGATTTGTTAGAGAAAATGTTCATATGCAGATTTCACACACATATTTATTCAAATGCATGCTTAGTAAATGAGACCCAGTGTTTTTATGGAAACTATGATGAGGCAATTTTGGTTTCTACGTGTATAGATAAAAATAAAATAAAACAATGCAGATTTAAAATAGCAATCTTATGTAACATTCTAAAAGTATTCACTGTAATGTTTGATCAATTTAACACATTCTTGAATTAATTCAAAATATAAACGAATAAATATTTGTAGTGTGCATTGTAGTGTGCATTATGGCCAAAATGTGTCAAATGTGAACCGAGAACACTGGGGAATACTGCATCCCACAATGCAGGCATGGGCAAACTCGATCCTGGAGGGCCGGTGTCCCTGCAGAGTTTTGCTCCAACACTAATCAAACACACCTGAACACCCTAATTAGTGTCTTCAAGATCACTAGAAAGCTACAAGCAGGTGTGTTTGATTAGGGTTGGAGCAAAACTATGCAGGGACACCGGCCCTCCAGGATCGAGTTCGCCCATCCCTGCCACAATGCAATGCATATGATTAGGCCTCCTCTGCAAGTGTGACAGTTTAACCAAAAGTAATAGCAACATCCTTCATGAGTTATTCTATATGATGAGGCTGTCAAAAGTTTAAGGCATTTCCACACAACATTGGACACTACAGGCAAAATAACCACTTCTGTGATTTCGATTAAGCAAAGTTTCTTAAAAAGACAGTAGTGGATCAAAACATTTCATCAAAGTTGTTCTAAAGCTATTAGACACCCATACTTGTCTTAGGACAATAAAAAACACATTCTTGATCCACTTCAAATGTGGACTACTATGGTATGCTGCATACACTCTCAGAAATAGGGTGGCATTGTTCCTAGCAGGACCTTGAAGGAACATATTAATACCAAAGAGCTTAGAATCACCAAGCGGTGAGACTTAATAGAACGTTCCATTGCAACAGCAGCGCCCAGCAACAGCCCTGCAGTTCCACCATTTTGGAGTGAAAGCAATCGGCCGTCCATTTCACTTTAGGTGAAATTACTTTAAATTACTTTAATAGTTTACACACTGGCATAATACAAACTAATACTGGCATGTTAAATTAAATTAACATGACTTTAAAAATTTGTTGATAACAGATTGACTTTTTGTTGCAGTATTATGTTGTAATAGTATATAGTATTTTTCCAGTGTTGTCTGTTAAAGAAAGACTAATAAAGCTTTTATGTAAAAAGTCACTTTGCACAAAGTGATTGAATTCTGACACATAAATTCATCATTTTTATTCATGATTTTTGATGCTGTCATTAAAAATCATGGAGGCCAAACAAACTATAAAGCAGTTTTTGTTGTGGGGTATACTCACTTTTGTATCACTCTAATTCGAGTAAAGCTAAAAAATAAAATGGTATTCCAAGTTATTTTATTAACCTTAATTTCATGTTATAAGTGGAAAAATATATTTTAAATACCAGATATAAACTTAGATACCAAATGTAAACAAACTTTAGATACCAGATGTAAACTTGTCTATTTTGGAAATTGTCTGTTTTCATTGAGATATTGTTTAAAATGTTACTTTTCAAAGGGGGGGTATATATATATATATATATATATATAATATATATATATATATATATATATATATATATATATATATATATATATATATATATATATATATATATATATATATATATATATATATATACATATCTATATATATATATATATATATATATATATATATATATATATATATATATATATATATATATATATATATATATATACATATCTATATCTCGCTCTCTCTCTCTCTCTCTCTCTCTCTCTCTCTCTCTCTCTCTCTCTCTCTCTCTCTCTCTCTCTCTATATATATATATATATATATATATATATATATATATATATATATATATATATATATATATGTATTTTTTTTTTTTTTTAAACTCCTATTTAACTTAATATTGTAATTCATTCTGTCTAAGGTTAGTTATCTCTGCTGCTGTTCTATTGGAATTTTCATTCCAAAATGGCCACAACGTGACACTAGCGGCATCTAGTGGCTGTTTACAAAATAGCAACAGAGTGTCGCCTCTTGGTGATTCTATGCTCTTTGTAATACCTCAGTGAGGTTTATTAATAAACTAATTTCGAGAGGATCACGTGCTTATGATTTATCACAGCCGGTCTCATAGTAAGCTAATCAGTATCATCCAATCATATGAGCCATAAGCTACTATAAATAACCACAGTTTTCAGTCCACTTTATCTTCGTTTGGAAGAAACCCCCCTTCCTCCCCATTCTCCTCCTTCACCTTAGATCGGGTGGCACGGAGGCCCAGTGGTTAGCACTGTTAGCCCCACAGCAAGAACACTGGCAACGCTGGTCCTGCCAGGTCGGTGGGTGTTTCTGTGAGGAGTTTGTATGTTCTCCCCGTGTCCGTGTGGGTTTTTTCCCAGGTTCTCCGGTTTCCTCCCACCATCCAAAAAATATACATCATGCATAACAATGAAACATCTGTCTAGCCCCCTTTCTTTTTCCTCACATGTTCCCTTAGCTACTGCAGATGGGGAGTTCTGAGATCCACCGAGCTCAGGCTCCCCTCTCGCTCTGCAAACGGGAGGAAGCCCCGGGCTCGAGGATCCCTTGAGCTCGGGGCTCTCTCCCGGGACAGCATGCCAAACAAGCTATTGATGAATCATCAGCTAAGTGTGAACTCTTGAAAATGTACAAATGTGTACCTCACAGTACCTTAAAGGAACAAAAGTGATCCTTTATTCATTCATTTTCCTTCGGCTTAGTTGATTATTTATCAGGGGTTGCAACAGTGGAATGAACCGCCAACTATTCTGGCATATGTTTTACGCAGCGGATGACCTTTCAGCCCCTAGCCAGTACTGGGAAACATGCATACACTCTCACATTCACAGACACACTCACACATCATCGCCTGTTAAGTTAATCTAATTCATCTATAGCACATGTGTTTGGACTGTGGGGTAAACCAGAGCACCTGGAGGAAACCCACTCCAACACGGGGAGAACATGCAAACTCCACACAGAAATGCCAACTGGCCTAGCCGGGACTCGAACCAGTGACCTTCGTGTGAGGTGACTGGTAACCACCGTGCCCATCAAACTGAACCTTAAAGGTACAAAAGTGTACTCTAAATATACTGATGTCCACCTGTAAGGTACAAAAGTGTACTATTCGAAAAGGTACGACCCCAGTGACAGATTTTGTACCTTTAGTTCTGAGAGTGTACAGTATATCGCATGAAGTTAGTATTTCATTCTGAACAGAACCTCAGTCTGAAATGAGGACCTGCTGCATCTTATCTCTAGCATTACGATGGTGGAGATTATGATTTTCCATTATACGCTGAATTTTTTTCAGAGGAGTTTTTCAGTCAACATAAACCACAAAAGCCCTAAAATACACCAGGTTGTAATTAAAAGAAATAATTTACACAATAATTAAGAATCTGTCATTTATTCACCCTCATCTTGTTCCAAATGCATATGATTCATTTTTTATGTGTAGCGTAAAAATAAATGTATATTTCGCAGAATTTCTTTCACTACATAATGTTGCATAAATTATAATTGTAAGAACAAGCTCAAATCAATATTTCAGTCATTAAAGCATGTTGTTAGCATGTTTTTAGTATGAATTACCACGTTGCTATCACGTTCCTAGTATGAGTTAGCATGTTTCTATTATGTATTATAATGTTGATAGCATGTTCCTAGTTTGAATTAGCATGATTCTTTTATGAATTAACATGATGATAGCATGTTTCTTGTTTAAAGAAACATGTTTCTAGTATAATTCAGCATGTTCCAGTATGAATTAGCATGTTGATAGCATGTTTATAGTACGAATAAACATGTTTCTAGTATGAATTAGCATGTTGATAGCATGTTTTAGTATGAATTAGCATATTGATTGCATGTTTCTAGTATGAATAAGCATGTTTCTTGAATGAATTAGAATGTTCCTAGTATGAATCAGCATGTTTCTATTATGAATTAGCATGTTTCTAGTATGAATTGGCATGTTGATAGCCTGTTTTAGTATGAATTAGCATATTGATAGCATGTTTCTAGTATGAATAAGCGTGTTTTTATTATGAATTAGCATGTTGATAGCATGTTTTTAGTATAAATAAACATGTTTCTAGTATAATTTATTATGTTTCTAGTATGAATTAGCATGTTGATAGCATGTTTCTAGTATGAATTAGCATGTTGATAGCATGTTTCTTGTATGAATTAGCATGGTGATAGCATGTTTCTTGTATGAATTAGAATGTTGATAGCATGTTTCTTGTATGAATTAGCATGTTGATAGCATGTTTTTAGTATGAATTAACATATTGATAGCATGTTTCTAGTACGAATAAGCATGTTTCTTGTATGAATTAGCCTGTTCCTAGTATGAATTAGCATGTTGATAGCATGTTTCTAGTATGAATTAACATATTGATAGCATGTTTCTAGTATGAATAAGCATGTTTCTTGTATGAATTTGCATGTTTCTATTATGATTTAGCATGTTTCTTGTTTGAATTAACATGTTTCTTGTATGAATTATCATGTTGATAGCATGTTTCTAACATGAATAAACATATTTCTAGTATAATTTATCATGTTTCTAGTATGAATTATCATGTTGATAGCATGTTTCTAGTATGAATTAGCATGTTTCTAGTATAAATAAACATGTTTCTAGTATAATTTATCATGTTTCTAGTATGAATTAGCATGTTGATAGCATGATTCTAGTTTGAATAAGCATGTTTTTATTATGAATTAGCATGTTTCTAATATGAATTAGCATGTTTCTAGTATAATTTTGTAAGTTTCTAGTATGAATTAGCATGGTGATAGCATGTTTCTAGTATGAATTAGCATGTTGATGGCATGTTTCTAGTATGAATTAGCATGTTGATAGCATGTTTCTAGTATGAATTAGCATATTGATAGCATGTTTCTAGTTTGAATAAGCATGTTTCTTGTATGAATTAGCATGTTGAATGCATGCATCTAGTTTGAATAAGCATGTTTCTAGTATGAGTTAGCACGTACCTAGTATGAATGAGCATGTTTCCATTATGAATTAGCATATTTCTAGTATAATTTAGCATGTTTCTAGTATGAGTTTGCATGTTTCTAGTATAAATAAACATGTTTCTAGTATAATTTATCATTTTTCTAGTATGAATTAGCATGCTGATAGCATGTTTCTAGTATGAATTAGCATGTTGATAGCTCATTTCTAGTATGAATAAGCATGTTTCTTGTATGAATTAGCATGTTCCTAGTATGAATTTGCATGTTACATGTATAAATTAGCATGTTTCTAGTATAATTTTGCATGTTTCTAGTATGAATTAGCATATTGATAGAATGTTTCTAGTATGAATTAGCATATTGATAGCATGTTTCTAGAATGGATAAGCATGTTTCTAGTATGAATTAGCATGTTTCTAGAATGAATAAACATGTTTCTATTATTAATATTGCACATTTCTAGTATAAATTAGCATATTGATAGCATGTTTCTAGTAGGAATTAGCATGTTGATAGCATGTTTCTATAATGAATAGCATGTTTCTAGTATGAATTAGCATGTTGATAAATAAAAAAGCACATTAATGTGAAGCAGCCATCATAGAGGATCATTTGACTACAGAACAGTGTGACTGACCAATCAGAATTAAGTATTCTGTATTCTGAAGAGGCATGTCATGATCATAATCGAGTGTGTTTTCTTTGTTTTGTGTGCTGCAGGTGGAGAAGACAAATGAAGCGTTATATAAGAAACAGAGCACAGCTGCTTTTAAATCTGCCTCCGACAGACTTGTGGTTTCACTGTTCGCCAAAGTAAGACACAAATACAGCACTCAGAATTCATCTTTACACTCTCGCAGGAAGAAGAAAAAATCACAAATCACATCTTTTTAATATCTCAATGGTTTGTCCTAGACAGCAATGACACAAAATGGAGAGGCTGCTTCACAGGTGTTACTACAGAGAATAAAAGCCCAGCAGACACAGATACTTACACATGTCTCCTCTAATATATAAGTAGAGATTTCTCAATATGTTATGGTCTGCAGTCAAAACCAAGAGGTCACAAGCATTTATAGTTTCATTTTACACATAAGAAGAACAGCCTCGAGGGCGACACGGTGGCTCAGTGGTTAGCACTGTTGCCTCACAGCAAGAAAGTTGCTGCTTCGAGTCCCAGCTCAGTCAGTTGGCGTTTCTGTGTGAAGTTTGCATGTTCTCCCTGTGTTGGCATGGGCTTCCTCTGGGTGCTCCGGTTTACAAAGACATGCACTATAGGTGAACGAACTATATTGGCCATAATGTATGAGTGTGAATGAGAGTGTATGGGTGTTTCCCAGTACTGGGTTGCAGTTAGAAGGGCACCCGCAGTGTAAAACAAATGCTGGATAAGTTGGTGGTTCATTTAGCTGTGGTGACCCCTTATGAATAAAGGGACTACGCTGAAGGAACATGAATAAATGAAGAACAGCCTCAGATTAATATTTGAATGTCATCAAAGCTCATTAATATGAAGCAGTCATTACACGTGAGTAATTGACTGCAGAATAATGGGATTGACCAATGAGAATCCAGTATTTACAAGTCCCTAGTTGTCGTTTTTTAAAACCATTCAGTTGGGATGTACCAATGAGTTTTTTTTGCCCTCGAGTCTGAGTCATTGGATTTTGAGTATCTACCAATACCGAATACCGAACCCGATCCGATACTTTTACAATACATTCCTCAAAAAATTAAAATCGAGGTTCCGTGTGCTCCTTAAGCATAAAGCCCCGTGCACACCGGGACGCTTTTTGTTTGCATTTTCTGTCGACGTTTAACGCCTCATGACTAAATAAAGGGCGCCAATGTGATCGTGCACACCATCGTGCAAAGTGGCAGGCGTAAAATCATCATTTTTAAAAAAACGCCTCATGCTCGTTTATTTGTTTTGTTATGACACGCTGTGTCAAAACCTTCTCCACCAATCAGATTGGCACTTCTGTTTACGTGCACAGAGCTGCTAAAGTTACAATAAACAGTGTAGCCAATTTAGCAATTTTGTTGCTAGATTTAGCAACTTTTCATACTACCCTAGCAATTTATTTTCAGAAAGCTTCTAGCAACAAATTTAGCCATTTTTAACGTTCATTTGGCTAATTTCGCAGTTTTTAAAAAGTGACTCAAAAGAGCAGTGGCTGCAGGCTTCACTCAACACACACACACACACACACACACACACACACACACACACACACACACACACACACATCACATTCAAGTTAAATTGCTAGCTCAGATTAATTTTCATAACTGTTAATTTACTGATATTAGTTAACATGTATAATTGTTGGTAATTTAGGTAGCAGTAAATTCCAATAGGGCTATCACTGTTGTCACTTTCACAAATGTGTTAATTTCACAAGTTAAAAAGAGTAAGTGCACAAGCTGTGATTGTTTAAAATAATGTAACTCTTCATTATCTTATCAAAAAGTGTTTGTATTTTATATATAGTCAACTATATTTTTCATACAAATCTAAATGGACATATTTCACATGTTTTGGCTGAGATGGCCAGTCAATTTGAGGAATCATTCATTATTTTGTATACTACTAAAGATGTAGTTTTGAGTTGCGATTACGCAATGACATCATCATGCAAAGTAATATGTTAATATGAACTTATTTATTGTGCATATGGATGTAATGTTTTAATATAATATAATACACGGCGCCTCAGAGAGTCGACACATGACGGGCTTGTCAGATACTACATGATGACGTCACTGATATGCAAATTACATGACTACATCTGGCACATTTTTTTAGTATGAATGACTAGACTTTCTAGAATGAATGACTTTCTAGAATGGACTACCATGTTGCTAGCATGTTTCTAGTATGAGTTAGCATGTTGTCATGACTTTAGTATAAATTAACATGTTGTCAACATAAATTAGCATGTTAACATGAATTTAGTATGGATTAACATGTTGCTAGCATGTTTCTAGTATGGATTAACATTTTAACATTTTTCTAGTATTAATTAGCATGTTGATAGCATGTTTCTTGTATGAATTAGCATATCGTTAGCATCTTTTTCTAGTATGAACTATCATGTTGTTAGCATATTCATAGTATGGATTAGCATGATTTTAGCATAAATTAGAATGTTGATAGCATGTTTCTAGTATGAATTAGCATGTTGTTATCATGTTTTTCTAGTATGAATTACCATGTTGCTAGCATGTTTCTAGTATGAATTGGCTTGTTGTTATGACTTTAGTATAAATTAACATGTTGTTAACATGAATTAGCATGTTAACATAAATTTAGTATAGATTAACATGTTGCTAGCATGTTTCTAGTATGGATCAACATTTTAACATTGTTCTAGTATGAATTAGCTAGTTGATAGCATGTTTCTTGTATAAATTAACATATTGCTAGCATCTTTTTCTAGTATGAATTAGCATGTTGTTAGCATATTCATAGTTTGGATTAGCATGATTTTAGCATAAATTAGAATGTTGATAGCATGTTTCTAGTATGAATTAGCATGTTGTTATCATGTTTTTCTAGTATGAATTACCATGTTGCTAGCATGTTTCTAGTATGAATTGGCTTGTTGTTATGACTTTAGTATAAATTAACATGTTGTTAACATGAATTAGCATGTTAACATAAATTTAGTATAGATTAACATGTTGCTAGCATGTTTCTAGTATGGATCAACATTTTAACATTGTTCTAGTATGAATTAGCTAGTTGATAGCATGTTTCTTGTATAAATTAACATATTGCTAGCATCTTTTTCTAGTATGAATTAGCATGTTGTTAGCATATTCATAGTTTGGATTAGCATGATTTTAGCATTAAATTAGAATGTTGATAGCATGTTTCTAGTATGAATTAGTGTGTTGTTATCATGTTTTTTTAGCGTGTTATTAGCATATTAGTGGTATGGGTCAGCCTGATTTTAGCATGAAATAAAACGTTAGCATGTTCCTAGTATGAATTAGCATGTTGCTGGCATGTTTTTTCTAGTATGAATTAGCATGTTTCTAGCATGTTTCTATTATGGATTTGCATGTTGCTAGCATGTTTTTTGTTAGATGAACTTATAGTATGTGTTAGCATGAATTAGCATGTTGTTAGCATGTTACTAGTAAATATTAACATGTTTTTAGTATGAATTAGCTTGTTTTTTCTTTCTTAAGCCATCATAGTGAAACTGAAACTGCATGTTGTGCGCAGTATAGGAGCTAAACTCCAGCAATACAAACACAGTTGATGTCAGTGTCAGCTTAGTGTTCAGTCTATAGCAGAAGTTCAGATTTTTTTGCACGCATCTGTTTGTACAAGTTTGAATTCAATAGGAAAAGCTGTGCTAGTTGTTTGGTTCCATGGAGGGTTGAGATAAAATCCTGTCCGTATCTGAAATCAGTAATTATACAAGGGCAGATATGAGAATGCAGAAGTGTCCGACTGTGTAAAATCGCATAAAACCGAGAGAGAGTTGGACTGTGATGCATATGCTGCAAATATTTCATTATGAGCTCAACGCTTCGCCTCATGTCTGCGCCGCTCCTTTATTAGACACACACACACAGACGTCTGCATGAGTCTGCCCAAAACACACCCAGATCACATTTCACATTTACTTCATATTGCATGTGGAAAAAGCGGCTTTATTTTAACACCATTGTAGTGTGACAATCTTTTTCCATCACACGTTTCTACTGTATCATCATAATAAAATCATTGTGTGGCACATGGCTCGGTGGTTATCACTCTCACCTCACAGCAAGAAGGTTGCTGGTTCGAGTCCTGGCTGGTTCAGTTGGCATTTCTGTGAGGAGTTTGCATATTCTCTCCGTGTTTTCCATTTCCTCCGGATGCTCCGGTTCCCCCCACAGTCCAAACACATGCGCTATAGGTGAATTGGATGAACTAATTGGCCGTAGTGTATGAGTGTGTGTGAATGTGAGAGTGTATGCTTGTTTCCCAGTACTGAGTTGCAGCTGGAAGGGCATCTGCTGTGTAAAACATATGCCGGAATAGTTGACGGTTTATTCCATCAGGGCCACCCCTGATAAATAAGGGACTAAGCTGAAGGAAAATGAATGAGAAAATAAAACCATTGGCAGAATATTGTTATTAATTCATCATCTTTTTATTAATTTAATATTTTAACTATTGTTTTGTTACTGTAATATGATTTGTTTTTTGTTTGTTTTTGAAGGAAATACTTTAAAAATGATCTGAAACTGTAATCCTAATTTTACCAAAACATTTCTCTCAGATTTAATATTTTTCACTGTGATTGATTTTTATTATTATTATTTAGTTTTATCTTTAGTTGTCTTCTGGTCTTGGATTTTATGTTCTGACATATGAGATATTTAGCTGCCTTTATGTGTGTATTTTGCTTTAGGAATAAAGTAAATGGTAATATACAACAAAATGTGTTATCATAAACCAGTTTTTAAACTGTTACATATTAGATTTGTATTATTATAGATTGAATGTTTCTGTTTCAGATTTTTTTACTGTATGTTTTGATAATTTTGTTACTGTTAAATACTGTTAATTAATTACTGTTAATTTGAAGCACTTTGAATAAAATGTATTTGTGTGTATATATATATATATATATATATATATATATATATATATAGATAGATAGATAGATAGATAGATAGATAGATAGATAGATAGATAGATAGATAGATAGATAGATATAGATATAGATATAGATATGTATATATAGATATGTGCATGTAAATATAGATATGTAAATATATATATATATATATATATATATATATATATATAATGAGTGTAAATATATGACTGTATATAATAATAATCATAAATAAATAAGCAATACCTCTACTACTAATAATAATAATAAATAAATAGTTAATAAAACTATAATAAATTATTTAATAAACAATATAATGAATACATTGTAGTATTATTATTATTATTATTATTATTATTAATAATAATAATAATAATAATAATAATATTAAATAATATAAAAAATATGACCACAGCCATATCACCCTGCAGCCCAAGACCGGTTACTCACTGAAGCGAAGCAGTGCTGAGCCTGGTCAATACCTGGATGGGAGACCACATGGGAAGACTAGGTTGCCTAAGTCCTAATGCCCCAGCATAGTGAAGGGGACACTATACTGTCAGTGAGCGTTGTCTTTTTAGAGACATTAAACCGAGGTGCTGACTCTCTGTGGTCATTAAAAATCCCATGGCACTTCTCAGATAGAGTAGGGGTGTAACCCCGGTGTCCTGGCCAAATTCCCTCCAGCGGCCCTTACCCATCATAGCCTCCCAATCATCCCCATCCACCGAAAGAAAACGAATGAATGAATAATAATAATAATAATATTTGTCATAATAAATAGTAATGGTAATAATAAAAATAATTCTAATAAATAATAATGATGGTGGTCATTTTATATAATAATAATAATAATATTAATAATAAAAAATATATTTTAATAATAAATAAGCAATACTGCTACTTCTACTAATAATAATAATAAATAAATAAATAAATGATAAAAAATAATAACAAATAATTAGTAATAATCATCATTATTTTTATTATTTATATTATAACAAAATGTATTTGTATAAATAATAATAATATTGTTATAATAAAAATAAAAAAAAATCTAAAACATTGATGATGGTGATAATTATATAATAATAATAATAATAATAATAATAATAATAATAATAATAATAATAATAATAATCTAAATAATAAACATTACTGTTGTTATTTTATATAATTAATCAAATCTTGATCTTAATAAATACATTTTTGTTTGCATGATAGTAATGGGATATTGTAATATTTGTGTTTAATTGTCTCGATAATAATCAGTCAATGCAAGTGTTCCTGCTCCTGACAGCTTTGGTGAGATTCACTCTAGATATTTCTCTTGCTGTCAGATGTTTACACAGCACTATAAACATGGTGTGTGTGTGTGCACGCGTGTGTGTATGTGTTAATATGTTCGTGTGTGTGTGTGTGTGTGTGTGTGTGTGTGTGTGTGTGTGTGTGTGTGTGTGTGTGTCTTTGCAATATTTATTCATTAGATCTGTCCCTCCTGACTGACATCTATATATTTGAATTTAGAGCTCTGCTGATTGCTGTTTGCTGATGTGATTAGAAAAATGCCAGTATGATCCGAATGCAATTATACAAATGGCCAGTTAGTATTACAAAATGCAGTATGCATACACAAAAAATTCTGCATTTAATTTCTATCTACCATGTTTGTAGCATTTAGCACTAACTAAAATCATTCCCGCTTGTCATTCAATTCATAAACAGGCAAAACTTGTGTTTACTGTTATGCACTTACAACGCACACACACAAACAGATGAAGTCAAAATTATTCACCCTCCTGTGCTTTTTCTTTTTAAATATTTCCCAAATGATGTTTATCAGAGCAAGGAATATTCCACAGTATTTCCTATAATATTTTTTCTTCTGGAGAAAGTTTTATTTGTTTTATTTCAGCTAGACTAAAAGCAGTTTTAATTTTTTTAAAGCCATTTTAAGGTCAATATTAATACCCTACTTAAGCAATAGTTTTTTGGATTGTCTACAGAACAAACCATCGTTAATTGATTTGCTTAATTAACTTGCTTAATTAACCTAGTTAAGCCTTTAAATGTCACTTTTAGCTGAGTACTAGTATCTTGAAATATATAAAGTGAAATATTATATGCTGTCAACATGGCAAGGATAAAAGAAATCAGTTATTAGCAACTATTAACAGTTATTAAAACTATTATGTTTAGAAATGTGTTGAAAAAATCTTCTCTCCGTTAAACAGAAATTGGAGAAAAATAAACAGGGGGGCTAATAATTCTGATTTAACTGTACATGATGGTATTGGTGCTTAACAAGGACTCTACATTGGTGTATTGTGTATTATACAGTAAAAAATACACCTATTATATGAGTGGGAGGGGAGAATCAGCTCATTTGCATTTAAAAGCACAGATGCAAAAACAGCTACAATTCAGTTACAAAAAGTACAGTACAGTAACAAAAAGTCATACCATGGGCCCTATCATACACCCGGCACAATAAGGCGCAAGACGTATTTTGCTCGATTTGTTGCTATTTTCAGACCAGACTATTTTAAAGTTTATTCATGACAACTTGCAGTAGAAGAATATTATTATTAGCAGTATTATTTATTATATGCATATTTATATTTGTTTGAATAAAAACAAGTTTAGATTTGTCCACTTGTCAGGTTTTGGAGACGTCTGCATCACCATATGTGGATGAACAGGATGTGTGTTTGGATTTAACTAAGTGTTTTGACCACACTTCATTATTATTGTTCATTTATTCATTTGCTGGAAATTAGAAGTTAATTTAGGAATAATTTTGAAACAAATCTTTGCGCTTAACAAATGAAATTAAATATTTAGGCTAATGGATGTCCTCAATGGAGTGAGTTTCCACCGTTTCCTTACTCCACTAAAGTAAAAGAGTAAAGTACAGAGGAGAAGTAAAGAGGCCGAATGGTTCGTTCTTTATGTTCGCACTGCAGATGCTGTTTAACTGTTTTCTCGCTAGTGAAGCATTCAGTTCTACCACTTACAAAGGCCGCCATGTAAATAGCAAATGCGCCATGGCACGACGCAACTGACTTGTGTGGAATGTGAGATGAGACTCTGATTGGTTTAATGTATGTCATACTCAAAGCACACCCACAACTCATTAAAAGAATAAGCACAACCCTGTTAGACCATGGGAAACCGCAAACCGTATTTTTCCACCATTAAAATAGCTAAAGTGGATTCCGACATGCCCTTAATGCTTTTGCACCATGCACTTTAGACTTTGTGCTTAGATCATTAAAACAGAGCCCCAAGTCATTTTGCAATTTTTTGTTCATTTATTATTTTAACAATTGTTTTGTTATTGTAATATAATAACTTGTTTTAGAATTTTTGAAGAAAAGATTTTAAACATGATCTGAAACTGAAATCTTAATTTTCTTCATTTTAATTCTCTCAGAGTTTTTTCACTGTGATTGATTTTTTTTAGTTTAGCTTTAATTGTTTTCTAGTTTTTGTTCTGACAAATGAATCATTTTAGCTGCATTTTATGTGTGTAATTTGTTTTAGGATTAAATTAAATAATAATATTGTACACTACCTGACAAAAGTCCTGTCACCTATCCAAGTTTTAGGAGCAGCAAATAATAACTTGACTTCTAGTTGATCATTTGGTCTCAGAAGTGGCTTATATGAAAGGCAAAGGCCTCTAGATTACACTTATTTTACCAAAATAA
>NC_079439.1:7520397-7600397 GCF_903798145.1 Danio aesculapii
AGCCTTCAACCTTTGCATTTAATTTCAGCTATTTGTCCTGGAAATCGTTTCATTTAGTTGAAATGTGAAGCTTGTGTTTTTATTATTGAGTCGTTCTGCTGTTAGTATTGCTGTTCATGAACTTCTTGTGAACTCCATGCTGCAGTTTGCTTTATTTAAGCAGTGTTTTTCGACAGCTATGCACAAATATTTCATCTTGTTTTATTTGTGGTTTTCAGGTCCAGCTTATTACAGTCCAGATGTTAAATCCAGTCCCACACTGGCACTGATCGTCTCAAAAGAAGATCGCTTCAAAAACCCCAAAGACAAAGCGGCTGGACCCACAGCATATGAGGTAAACACTATAGCATATACCCTTGGGGGTCACACTTCATTTTGATGGTCCGTTTGTTACATTGCATCTACATGTCAAGTAATTCTCATTAGATTATAAGTAGACTGTTAGGTTGGGGTTAGGGTTAGTGTAAGTTGACATGTACTTGTAAAGTTTCTTATAATCAGATAAATGTCTGTTGAAGGAGCAGCATCAACAGATATTAAGCAGACAGTCTACTAATACTCAAATGGACCATCAAAATAAAGAGTTACCCACTTGGTCAATAATAATAATATAATAATAAAACACTTGGGAGACATGGTCACTCAGTGGTTAGCACTGTCGCCTCACAGCAAGAAGGTCACTGGTTTGAGCCTTGGCTGAGTCAGGTGGCATTTCTGTGTGGAGTTTGCATGTTCTCCTTGTGTTGGCTTGGGTTTTCTCCAGGTGCTCTGGTTTCCTCCACAGTCCTGCACTATAAGTGAATAGAATAAACTAAATTGGCCATAGTGCTAATTGGCTGTTCTCGTTCAAGCTACTTTTTTAAAATGAGTCGAATCCACTTACATTTGTAAAAACAATTAAGCTGACTTAATCCATTTGTGTTGGAACTCAGCATTTTTTACAGTGTAACAATAATAATAGCAATAACACATTTATTTTTATGAGATTTGTTTATTTATTTTTATTTATTTGAACATTTATTTTTAAACTATTAAAAAAAATCATGATTTTACTCAAATATTTATTCATTAATTTTATGAATGTAAATGTGATATTTTAAAACAAATAAAACAATAATTATTTACGTATTTCTTTACATATTACGATAACATCTGCTTTGATTGATTTCTATTTACGTCTTTAAAAATTGTTGAAGCATGTGTATGTACGCATGTATGTATATTTCAATTCTTTATTTATTTTGTTTTCTGTTAAACCATACAATACAATTCAATTCAAAGAACATGAAGGTATGGTATATTACAGCCCTGAAGTAAAATCAGATGTGTTGTACTGTCGGGGACATGGAGGCCTCATATATATAAAGTGCTCAGCATAATTGAGTAGACCCCATTTTGAAAATGAATATTTGTATCCATTTCTCAGTGAATATGACAATGTGTTTTGGTGCATTTAAATAAAACAGATGTATTAAACAGATATATTTATTAAAATAATATTTTAGTCACCAAACATATTTAGAAATGGAAAGATAAGACAATTAAAGAGCCCATATTATGGGTTTTTGAAAATGCCCTTCCATGTAGTGTGTAACACAGCTCTAAGTGAAGTGAAATATCCAGCTAAGGCTTAAATCTGTAAGTGTACAGTGTTTAAAACTATTGATTCATCTATAAAGGAGTCGACTCATAGTGCTTCAAACGAGTCGTCTTGATAACGAGTCATTAGGTGTTTCGCGATGACGCAGCTACGAAACACAAGTAGTTGCACGCGCAAACCCGGGAGATTTGAAACCTGCGGCCCCGCCCACTAACACAGAAAAAAAGCCCCACACACACAAACACACACACACACACACACACAGAGACACACACAGACACCAGTGGAATGAAGTCAGGCTGTGCAGATGGATACTATCAACAGCTTACCCAAAGATGAAAGCTCAGCATTATAACATTCTGGAAACTACATGCTTACAAAGAAGACTTCATCGGTTTGTTAAAGGAAGGATCAGTAAAGACTGTCAGAACAAGGATCAGTGCATCATGAATCAGTTTCTACCCCCATTTCACAAGTGTAAGTACGTGCGATTAAAATTATTGCCTCGTTTACTCTAGCTTGCAAATGATGCATTTAGTTGTGTTTTGTTACTTGTAACCGCGTGTACTGTATCAGGTTATCTCTTTATTCTCGTATCGCGTGTAAAGCCACGTTGAAAACGCGACGCGTGCCGCTTTGTTTACAGATCGTCAGCTGTTGCTACACGCATGCAACGGTCAAGTTTCAAAATATTTTAGCTCAGGTTCAAGGGAGCTGTCTAAATTGCACCCAGCAAGCTGAACTGGCCCTCTAATCTAGGCGAACGGTGAGGGTTGTGTGTGTGTGTGTGTGTTGCGTGTGTTGCGCAGGGCCGGTTCAGCAAGCTGAACTGCCGCTCTAGGTTAAAGACGATCACCTCGCCCTCAACCCGAAAGTGAAAACAAAAGTGAACCGTTTGCAAAGTGAGGACGTGGGGTGTCGCAGATATAACTCAGGACGCGGGTGGTGAGGGAGGTGTCGCGGACGTCTCCCCCTCTATTGGTGCTGTGTCTTCCAAGGAGGAGGAGGAGGTGTTTGTGTGTGCGTCTGTGTGAAAAGAGCAGGTAGAGGGTGACGTGCTCCTCGCCAGTTCTTGGAGTTTTTGCTCAATAAAATAGTTTGTCGTCTGTTTTTTTAAGTGCATCGTCTGTATTTGCATTCACCCACTGGCAGCCAAAATCCACACCTTACACTAAGAAGCGTGTGTGCACTGTGACTACTTTAATATTGTTGATTACGTGCTGGACATTTCACTCTCGCGCTGAAGCCTTGTCGACCAATCGCAGCAGGCTGTCATCGGTCCAATCAGCGCAGATTAGCTTCGCGCTGAGGAGGGGGTTGGGAACAAATGAATCGCTGAACGATTCATATGGGAGTCGCTGGGATAATTAGGTAAAAATAAATGCAGATTATAAGACCATCAAAGTGTTTTTTGACCTTGCATGCATATTAGACTGTTGTTGGAGACCCTTACAACCTAAATATGACCCTATTTCATGTATAATATGGGCTCTTTAAATTCAAGCAAAATATTGCAAAATACAACCTACAAAATTACAACAAAATTTTTCCAATTTTATTTAGCTTCTCTTGATTTTTCCTCCCTTTTAAATTTGAATTTAATATTTTTCTATAACATAAATTTGTCTGTACTAGTTTTTGAACCATTTTTGTAAATTATTTTGTTAGATTAGCTCCAGATTTGGCTTCAGTACTGACTAATCTAATGTATATGCACAAATATAATATTGTACAGCTTCCTATGAAAAATGTGAATTTAAAAGGGAGATTTGTGAGGGGTGTACTTATATATGCTGAGCACTGTATATGTATGTATGTATGTGTATATATATATATATATATATATATATATATATATATATATATATATATATATATATGTGTATGTATGTATGTATGTATGTATGTATGTATGTATGTATGTATATATATATATATATATATATATATATATATATATATATATATATATATCAAGGTAATGATGTAATTATTCATGTAATGATGTTTATATTTATGTAATTATGTTATGATGTATTTATTCACAGCTATGTCTTTCATATATATGTGTTTGAATAAATATATATATATATATATATATATATATATATATATATATATATATATATATATATATATATATATATATGTAATGATGTGTATATGTAATGGTGTGCACCTTTTGTGAATTTGCTTTGGAACGATAATTGTGAAAAACACTAAACAAATAAACTTGATTTTAATTAAATATAAGACACAAAAATTTATATATAAAATAAATAATACTATCAACCAGTAATGTTAAAATCACAGGGAATTTTATAAGACAACATAACAGAAAGCAATACAGTGACTTTTGACGATAAATATATAATAATACATAGGGTTATTATGCAATATAAATATGTATTGATTTATGTCAATGCGTGTGTGTGTGTTATAGTTGAGTCCAGTAATCATGGACACTGTTCTGAAAGGCACCTTCAACGTGACCCTTCACAATCCTCTGGTGTCCAGCACGAGATCTCTGTCTTCACACAAGTCCTGGAGAAAACTCGCAGCCCACAGCAGTGCTTGACTCAGGTCAAAGGTTAAAGGTCAGTGACCCCACTTCAGATTAGACACTCTTCCAAACGGCTGATTGATCTGCTAAAACCAAAGTTTGTTTGTTGGTACCATTTTAATTTAGGTCACAATTCACTATTAACTTATTCGCTATTAACTACTTACTTAATACCTGCTTATTACTGTTCATTAGTACACTGAAAAAAAAATGGATCATTGCAAATTATTGCAAACGATTAATGTGGGCTGAATTTAAACAAATTATGTTGAACATTATTAAATTTAATTTGTTCAAATTTAGCCCATATATATTGTTTGCAACCACTTACCCTAAAAAAATTACTAAATCCAATGAATCCTATTTTTCAGTCTAGCTATAAAGTATGATCTTGTTGTGCATCCATAATCCTACCCAAAATTTAACCCAACTTCTGCCTTACTAACTATTAATAAGCAGCTAATTAGTTGTTTATTAAGCTAGTAGTAGTGTTTGTTAATGGTTTGTTAATACTGTGAATTCTGTCCTAAATTAAAGTGTTACAGTTTTATTAATAAGAGCATGAGATCTGGCTCTCAATTGCACTGTACATTTTATGTTTGTATTTTACACTGTTAAGTTTAGGTAACTCAAACCATTTGAGGAAACCGATTGCAACAAACCATTTAAGTTCAAAAACTAATCCTAATGAGTACTGTGAACTTAATTCATTTGAGTAAACGAAGCAATTTGAGCACAGAAAAAAATGATAAATGAAGAGAACTCAAACCAACTGACGACTGTAAAACCCAATAAGTTAAGTCAACTCAAACCCTTTAAGGAAACTGATTGCTGCAAACCATTTGAGTTAAAAACTAATCTATATGAGTACTGTGAACTTACTCCATTTAAGTTGAAGTAATGAGGTATTTAATGAACTCATTACCATCAGCACTGAGTTCAAAACTCTTTTCAAATGAGTAGAATTAACTTTCAATCAATTTTGAGTTAACTAAACTCATTTCATTTGATAAAGTTGACTGTTGGGTTTTACAGTGTACATATACTGATTTGTTTTTGCAATCATAAGCATCTGTAGCTTTTCTATTCTGAAAAATGTGCATGGATGGTAAAGTTGATGATAAATGTAGATCTTTTGATTGCTTTGATATCATAGACATGATGCATTGCTGAGTTATACCTACTTGTCAAATGTTTTTGATGTTTTCTGGATAAAAATCAATGCAAATTGGCTCTCAATTTCATCTTATTATATAGAGATGTTACAAAAGTTTATCACATCATTTTAAACCTTTTTTCCTGCTGGCTAGTCAAAATTAGTAAGTATAAATAATGATGGCAAATAAGATAATTATCATAAAATAACAGTGCAAACTAAGAAAGCAGCAGTCTATGAATTAACATGAATTTTTACTATAAAATATTAGTTTACTATAAAATAATAGTTTAAAGAAAACAATGTAATTTAGAAATGTTTTAATTATTAAAATGAATGCTGTGTAAAACAAATAATCCCTGTTGATCTATAGTTTTAATATACTTTATTGCACATTAGGCTAAACATTTGTGCAATCTTTTTATACTCATTATTTCTGCTGAATAAAATACATTATAAAAATTATAAAATAGCTTTAATACAAAGCGGAATTAAAGTTTTACACTAAAAGATGTTCAAAAATTATGTGAAATTCATGGCCTTTGTAAACGCAGGTGCTAAAATAATTTAAGGACATTTGATCCATCTTAAATTTACATTTTTCTGCTCATTAGTTATAATTTCCCATTTTTTGAGCACAAAGTATATACTATCATAAAAAATGTAGTTGTGTCTAACTTTATTAAACATTTGCACAATCGATAATTAAAGCATTTACAAAATCTTTTTATACTTTTCTGGAAAAAAAAATACAATACAATAAAATATCACAATTATATATATATATATATATAAACCCAGGCTCATAATTGATTTTCGCAAATCCACCAGAGGCCGCTATGTATGCTTTTTCAGATGTTAAAATTCTCTTGCGAGTGCCATTTGTGCCTGCTGTTCTTGTGTAAATCCACCAGAGGCTGCTGTTGACTGACTGACTGACCGACCGAATGATATCACCTCACCCACCCTGTTCCCTAAACCCAACCGATAGTGTTTTTAAAAGCACAGATTCACCCGATCACCCCCTTCTCTAAACCCAACCAATAGTGTTTTCAAAAGCAATCCAGAAAAAGAAAAGCCCTCATGGCCGCCTGATTTTCACCACGCTTTCGGATTTCACCGTGTTCGATCCCTGTTATTTACTTGTTTATTTTATTATTTGCCTTTGGTTTTCGTCTTACACTCTTTCTGGAACCGTTCTTCGCCAGACTTGAATCCCGTCATCATGGTCAACTCCTCTCTGCGTCTCAAGTCCGCCGATGTACGTGGCGAGCTACTGAACACACTGATAATGGCAGAAAAGCTGTCCACAAGGAGGTAAACGGTCAGCTGAAACAAACAGAGGCCGTCTGCGGTGTCATACCTAAAGACTCTGGCTACATAATTCGCGTTCTCCAGAAACGTATACAGGTGTACGTTTTCACAATGAGCCTGTGTTTATATATATATATATATATATATATATATATATATATATATATATATATATATATATATATATATATATATATATAGATAGATAGATAGATAGATAGATAGATAGATAGATAGATAGATAGATAGATAGATAGATAGATATACACACACATATATATATAAATATAATTAATAATAAATATTCAAATAAAATAATAATTTAAAGAAAAAAGTACTTTAGAAGTGTTTTAATTATTGTTAGTAATAAAAAATATATATACACACATCATAAATTTTGAAAAAGATACTGATAAAACAACAAGAATAATATTTCAATAGAATAATAATATTAATAATATAATTAAATCACTAATGCAAATTAAAAAAAAGAGGAATACAAAACTATATCAAAAGTCTTGTTTGTAGGAAATTTTGATCAGTCTTTCTGGCATTGCATTCAATTGTGATTGTAATTTTTTCCTCTTCCGAATCATCTTACATTTTTCCTTCTGTATTTTAATTTGTTTTCCAGGTCACACACACTTCTAAAAAGTCCTCAGCTAAGCCTCTCCTATTAAACACATGCTTCCCAGGAGTTCCTGTCACACACACACACCTCTTTATGGGTGATATATTTCCCCAGTGCTCACGACGAATAAATCAGGATTCTTTAATGGGTTTGATGTTTCAGGGTTTTTGTGCGTCATAAATTCTCAGCCCTGCCCACAATAACACAGTGCTAATGTAGAGTGATCTGAGCACACGCACACACACACAGCATCTCCATATCGTTACACACACCCTTTTAATCTAATTAAGCATTTACACACTCTCATTATTCAGCAGAGAGAGGGAGGTCGAGGAGAGACGTCGAAGACCCGAACCGACAGAAGAAAGAGAGGTTTTAGCTCTTTATTGAACTGACTTGTTTTACATTTGCAAGCTAATTGAATCAGATAAATCACTGTGGCGGCTCTCTTTCTCTCTCGCCGCTCGCGTCTGTTTGTCTCGTTGGAGTTTACCGATGTTACAGCGTTTCAAAAGTCAATGCGAAATCAAAATTGAAGCCATTTACTTCCCACCGCACATACCTGGTCTTATTGTAAACCATTCATCAGTGCGAACAAAAAGAAAAGGCTTTGGTGTAATCTTTTGGACGAAATTATTTCAGGTCAGTGATTCCTGTTTATTTTCTCCATATGGGAAAATAGACCTACTCTACCTGACAAAAGTCTTGTCGTCGATCCCTCTTTTAAGAGCAACAAATAATAACTTGACTTCTAATTGATCATTTGGAAAAGTGGCAAGTCAAGTTTGGTGAAGGAGAAATCATGGTTTGGGGTTACATTCAGTATGGGGGTGTGCGAGAGATCTGCAGAGTGGATAGCAACATCAACAGCCTGAGGTATCAAGACATTACATACAAACCACAGGAGAGGGCAAATTCTTCACAAAAAACACACACATTATCTATGACTCTATGAAAAAAAAAATCCACCAATCAGAGAACAGAATCAAAGAACTCTTTAGCTCCGCCCACTCACATGAAGTGATATAAATAAGCCATTTACTTTCTGAATGCACATTTCTGGTCTTATTGTAAACCATTCATCAGTGCAAAAAAAACAAAAGGCTTTGGTGTAATCTTTTAGCTGAAATTATTTCAGGTCAGTAATTCCCGTTTATTTTCTCAAGGCTGTAAATGTGGAAAACAGACCTATACTGTTAGCTGTTAGAGGGTTTTATTTGGGGGTGTATGCATTTGTCAATTCCAACACAATCTCATGGCAATTCGTTACTTTTTGATTTAGTGGCTAATTCGTACGATCTAATTTGTACAATTTAGTACGATTTGCTCATCCCCCAATGACGGTTGGGTTTAGGGGTGGGGTTAGGTGCCACGCCTCCTTTTTAAAATCGTACAATTTCGTATGACTGAACTCGTACGAATTCGTACGAATTAGCCACTAAACTGGCAAAACGTAAAATACTTACGTCTTCTCGTGAGATCAGGCTGGTCAGTTCATGCTATTATAATTTATTTTCATGGCAAAAACTACATTAGTTCAACAAATTCAGGGCAAAAAAAAACTAAAAAACGCATTATCTATAATTCTATGAAAAAAAAAAATCCAACAATCAAAGAACAGAAACCTAATCAGACTAAAAGAAGTCTTTAGCTCTGCCCACTCACATGACGTGTTATGGATAATGTTATGGTCTCACTACACTAAAAAAATGATAAAATGTTATGATCACAAACATTTTTATTTTAAGTAAGGTTTCAACTCATTTTTTTTAAAGTTATAGAGCTCGATTTTAACAATCTAGGCACATAGTCTGAAGCGCAGGGCGCAAAAGCTTTAAGGGCGTGTCCGAATCCACTTTTGCTATTTTAAGGATGGAAAAATATGGTCTTCACCGCAGCGCATGGTCTAACAGGGTTGAGCTTATTCTCTTAATGAGTTATGGGTGTGTTTGAGAATAAACCAATCAGAGTCTCATCTCCTATTTTCTTTTAAGAGTCAGTTGCGTCGCCATGGCGCCATGGCGCATTTGCTATTTACATGGTGGACTTTGTAAGTGGAAAAACTGAACGCTTCACTAGCTAGAAAACAGTTAAACAGAGCATCGGCAGCGCGAGGATTAAGAACAAGCCTCCTCCATTCGGCCTCTTTACTTTCACTTTCTCTTTCTCACTTTCGTGGATAAGGAAACGGTGTGATACGCACTTCACTGAAGACATCCATTAACCTACATAATTAATTTTGTTTGTCAAGCACAAAGATTTGATTCTAAACAGTTTCTAAATTCAGTTTAATTTCCAGCAAACGAATAAATGATAATGACAATAATAACGACCTTTCAGCTGGTCTATTGCACTGTCTATTTTAGTCCTTAAAATAGCAACATGCCAATAATGCTCCTTTAGCACACCTCCTCTCTAGACCGGAACACCCATGAGTCCACAAAGTGGTGCAAATGGATTTGCTATTTAAACAACGTGGCGGGAAACGGGAAAATTAAGGTTGCGCTGGTCTGAAAACAGCAACACATTTGGGCAAATGCGTCTTGCGCCTTATTGCGTCAGGTGTTTGATAGGGCCCGTAGAGTTTAACTTAATGTTTTAGTCAGTTAATTTAACTCAAAAGTTAAGGTTGCAATATTTTTACAGTGTACCATCAATATACTGCAATATTTATATGTGTATCAAAGATGAAAAGATTTTTCAAGCGCTAAACAATGGAAGTATAATTAAACTTTTTTTCTTCCTCTGTGTGTTAGAGTTTATCCTATTGAATTATTCCTCTTTTTTTATTATGAATGACTCCCATGTGTTGTCATTCAATGCAACAATATTTGTTAATTTTTTACACTAAGGTTTTTTATTAATTAATATATATTAATGTATTTACTAACTCAAATGCAAAAACTTAAGCCATTTTTACTTTCTGAATGCACATTCCTAGTCTTACTGTAAACCATTCATCAGTGCAAAGAAACAAAAGGCTTTGGTGGAATCTGTTGGCTGAAATGTATTCAGGTTAAGAATTCCCGTTTATTTTCTCCATATGGAAAATAATTAGACCTATAAAATAGTTAGACCTATATTTTTATAAAAAAGAGCTATACTGTTAGCTGTTAGCTTTTGTTATTTAGTGGCGTATGCATTTATTGAAGCATTTTTTAATTAGATTGTGTCTGTTTTTACACCAAGTTATGTACTTTTTTCTTTTCCTCTTCAAGTGCTTCTAATCACAGTTGAGTCTATTTCCAACTCAAATTCTTATTATTTTCCCCTCCTGGTGTATGAAGACGAACCCAGCATGACAATGATGCAAAATGACAATACTTTAAAGCCAAATTGCAGGGAGGGATAATGATTTTAGAAAGATGGCAGAGTCATTATTATGTTTTTTTCTCACAAAGATTGGAAGCTCTGATTTAGCAATACTTGTTGCATTATCTGCCAGTGTTCAGAAACGGGGAAAGTTTACACACCTGCGTCTCCAAAAATACTAAAATTACAGTATGTCTGTATCCTTTTTCATACTTAAAGCAATAGTTCACCCAAAAATAAAAATTCTGTCATTATTTACTCACCCTTCACTTGTTTAAAACCTGTTTGAGTTTCTTTCTTCTGTTGAACACAAAAGAAATTCTGGTTGCCATTGACTTCCATATAAATTTTTCCCTAATATGAAATTCAATCAGGGAGTCATTTAGCATATACACTTAGTCCCTTTATTAATCTGGGGTCGCCACAGCGGAATGAACCGCCAACTTAACCAGCATATGTTTTACGCAGCGATATCCTTTCACACACATACACTACGGACTATTTAACTTAACCCATGTCTTTGGACTTGTGGAGGAAACCGCAGCACCCGGAGGAAACCCACGTGAACATGGGGAGAACATCCAAACTCCACACAGAAATGCCAACTGACCCAGCCAAGGCTCGAAGGTCGCTGGTTCGAGTCCCGGCCAGACTAGTTGGCATTTCTGTGTGGAGTTTTCATGTTCTCCCCGTGTTGGTGTGGGTGCTGGGTTGTGGTTTGAAGGGTATGCTCTACGTAAAACATGCTGAAATAGTTGTTGGTTCATTCCACTGTGGCAGCCTCTGATAAAATAAGGGACTAAGCCGAAGGAAAATGAATGATTGAATAATACCTTGTAAAATAGACCTTGTAAACTCCCCGATTTTAAAAATATTTTTAAAGTGTTGTTATTAATCTAACCATTTTGCTAATTGTTGACAATACAATTTTAACACAGTTTGACAATTATCTAACAATAGCATATTACAAAAATAGATCTCTCACAATTCACTCCCTGTCAAACACCCACTATTCTGACCCCACCTTATCTAACTGTTTACAAAAACATCTTAGTGCTCTGACAGTTAACCATGGCAACCTAAAAAAGTGAGTTTTGCTGAATGTGTGACAGGACTTTTATTGCAGTTTTATTCCCTGTGAGCATATGTTGATGGTTATATTTTTCGGAAATTTGGATCCATCTTACTTAATTTGCCTTAATTTGTGGTTCTTTTCCTAATCTAGTTTTTAATTTCTGTGCACATTAGTCACAATTTGAGCAAAAAAAAAAAAAAAAAAAAAAAAGAATTTAAGTATAATAAATCAAATAGAAATAATAATAAATCAACAATTTAAATATAATAAATTTCTAATGAAAAAAATGTAATATAATAATTAATATTTTCAAATATTTCCCTAATGATGTTTAACAGGGCAAGGGCTTTTTCACATTATTTCCTTTAATATTTTTTCTTCTGGAGAAAGTCTTATTTCTTTTATTTTAGCTTGATTAAAAGCAGTTTTTAATTTTTAAAAAATCTAATTTAAAGTCAATATTATTATCCCCCTTAAGCAATATTTTATTTAGATTGTCTACAGAACAAACCATCAACAATGGTTTGTCTAATTACCCTAACTTGTCTAATTAACCTTAATTGGGGAAAATGCATGCAGGGGCTAATAACTCTGACTGTATATATTACATTGCTACCTTAATTTACAGAAGATAATCAAAATGTAATTGTGTCTTTCATTTAAGCATTTGCAGTTTTTAATTATATTTTTCTGAAAAAAAAATAGTGCAAAAAAAGAAACACACACACACACACACACACACCACACTTGAAGTCAAAATTATTAGTCCCCCTTTGATTTTTTTTTTCTAAACAGAGCAAGGAAATTTTCACAGTATGTCTGATAATATTTTTTCTTCTGGAGAAAGTCTTATTTGTTTTATTTCGGCTAGAATAAAATCAGTTTTTATTTTTTTAAAATCCATTTTTAGGTCAATATTATTAGCCCCTTTAAGCAACATTTTTTCCGATAGTCTACAGAACAAAGCATCGTTATACAATAACTTGCCTAATTACCCTAACCTGCCTAGTTAACCTAATTAAGCCTTTAAATGTCACTTTAAGCTGTATAGAAGTGTCTTGAAAAATATCTAGTCAAATATTATTTACTGTCATCATGACAAAGATAAAATAAATCAGTTATTAGAGACGAGTTATTAAAACTATTATGTTTAGAAATGTGTTGGGGAGAAGAAAAAAAAAAAATAACTCCATTAAACAGAAATTGGGGGGGGGGGGGGGGGGGGAAACAGGGGGGGGGCTAATAATTCTGACTTCAACTGTATATATCACAATTTCACTGCAAAGCAAAACTCAGACAGATAACCATGGCAACCTAAAATAGTGAGTTTTGCTACATGTGCAACAAGACTTTTGTTGTGGTGAACTCTGTATGCTAACGGTTTTATTTTTTGGAAATTTGGATCCATCTTTGCCTTCGTTTGTGATAATTTTTCTAATCTTGTTTTTAATTTCTTGGCACATTAGTTATGATTTAACATTTGAGAAAAAAAATGATATGTGTGTGTACAGTAAAAAGTACACCCCTTACAAAGCTCTTTTATAATAATATTTTTAATAGGAAGCTCTACAATAGTCACGCTGGTAGACAAGGAAGGTCTTCTTTCATCAGTTTTGCTCAACACAAGTCACTTAAAGTGATGAAGTTGGAGAGTGGTGTCAGAGCGGTTAGCGATCTTCTTCAACATCTGTTGTTAGCGATCTCACATAAATAGTTCGTTCTTGGTAACATCAGCAGGTGAGTATACAGACACACAGTTCATCAGGTAAATGGCAGCTCTTCTAGTAAACACCATATGAGAGTAATCCCTTCCCTTAATCATTGTAAAGGATCCAAAGGAACATCCATGGAGAGGACGAAGGAGCAAAGGTGAGGACAGCCATCCAACTTCAATACCAGCCGATGACTGGAAGAATGAGGTGGGTCTTTATAGTGTCCTTGATGACGGGGAACAGGTGCAGGTGATTAGAAGGCCGGTGATGGTTCACTGAATTGGAGAGAGGTGGTTTGTGAGGGAGAGCTGTGATTGGGTGAGCAGGAACGAGCCGAGGGTGTGACAACACTATTATATTTGTGCATATACATTAGATTAGTCAGTACTGAAGCCTAATCTGGAGCTAATCTAACAAAATAACTTACAATAACGGTCCAAAAACTAGTACAGCAAATTTATATGTTATTTAAAAATATTAAATACAAATTTAAAAAAAGAGGAAAAATCTAAAGAAGTCAAAAAAAAAAATAATTTGTAGGTTGTAATTTTTTTTTTGCAATATTTTTCTTGAATTCAATTGTATTATCTTTCAATTTCTTAATATGTTTGGTGACTAAAACATTGTTTTAATAAATAAATCTGTTTAATAAATCTGTTTTATTTAAATGCACCAAAATACATTGCCTATTCACTGAGAAATGAGTAAAATATTCATTTTCAAAATGGGGTGTACTCAATTATGCTGAGCACTTTGTATGTAAATATATGTATCTTACCTCAATTTACAGAAGATATTCAAAACGTACGCATTTTTGTTTTTTTAACAATTGCTCAAACTTTTTTATTATTTTCTAAAAAAAAAAAAGTGTTAAAAAATATCTAAAAAAAAAAAAAAAAAATATATATATATATATATATATATATATATATATATATATATATATATATACAATGGTCCCTCGTTAATCGTGGGAGTTATGTTTGAAAAATAACCTGCAATAGGTGCAGTCAGCTTTAATTTTTGCAATTATTAAAGATGTTTTTAAAACTATTATAGATGTAAACCCCTCACTACACATTTCATACACTTTTCTCAGACAGGAATTAACATTTTTCCTGCAGTCACTGATCCACAAACCAAAAGCAGACTCCATCCTTATGATGGTTTTGTTGGACAGTTACAACTCCTTTTGCACCTTTGTTGAAACTTATTTCTGTGGTTATTTTCCATCTCCTTTATGTAACAAACCGATGATTCATTTATTTCATATTGGCGCCCTACAGCCACGTAATTTCTACCTTCTTTTAGCATGTCAAGAAGTCCAACTTTTTGTGTGATGGTTAGCATCTTCCTCTGCCTTCAGGGTGCTACCGCAGCTGCCTTTGACGGTGCAGAATGATTCGTCGACATTGTGGCATTTGTTGGGGAGAAAACTTGCAAACTTACCCCAGCAGACACACAACATCAGATGTTAATATTAGGTTAGATTTAGGTTGCCAGCATCTAAGGACAATGTGATGTCCAATAACGACATGAAATGACATTGATATTTGGTTGATTTTAGGTTGTGTTGGAAAGTAACCAAAATCTAATGTCGAGCCAACATATTAGACCAACATTATATTGACGTCAAATACTGACATTTGTTCATCAGGTATGCCAACCAAAATCCAACGTCTGATAGACGTCATAATGGTAACGTTCATACAACGTCAAGCTATAACATCATTAGACGTTGATATTTGGTTGATTTTAGGTTGCGTGGGAAAGTGACCCATCTGCAATGTCTGTCTGACATTGACCTGACGCTGGGTTCTGATGTCAATCCGATTTTACATTCCCAAACAAAATGCAATGTCCCACGATGTTAAGGTGCACGTCATGTTGACGTCCTGTGCCTGCTGGGACAGTACAGCACTTTAGAGTCACACTGCTAGCGATCAAAGATTTATGTAAATTTGGCAAGCTGAACGCATTCTGTACTGTACAGGAGACTTGGCACAGAGGAGATTGATTGACAGTGGTCTACAGCCAATCAGGACGCAGAACACAATGCGCTGTAAAAAAAAAAGCATGTCAAAAACATCTGCAAAACTGCAAGGCCGCGAAAGGGGAACCGCGTTATAGCAAGGGACAACTCTATATCACAATTTCACTACAAAGCAAAACTGCCGAGAGGGGTCTGGATGCAGACCTGGTGCAGTGCAATCTGAGCTGCATCCAATGCTTTTTAATGCGCTCACCTAACCCCGCCCCTAACCCTACCCGTCACAGTGATGTCACTCACTCCATTGAATACATTGTGTCTGGCATTGCATCGCTGAGTGATGCAATCTCAGCTTGCATGATGCATCATAAAGGCTGCATCCATATACTATTGAAACTGGCAGTTAACCATGGCAACCTAAAAATAGTGAGTTTTGCTGAATGTGCGACAGGACTTTTATTGCGGTGAACTCTCTGTAAGCATATGCTGATGGTTATGAGTGGGAGAACGTGTGATAGTTTGCTCTCGGTGGAGCGAGCGGAAACGCAGCTCAAGACATTTCAAGGTAAACACCATATTGTGAGATGTGTTAATCGGGGAGTTAATTGTCGTTAAGATGTCTTAATTAGTCATTAAGGCAAGCTGTTCCTCCTGCTGAGGTCTGCTTGGCCTGGTGCCCATCGCGCGCCCATGGAGGACCACAACTTCTGCTTCTCCATTATTGTCTTAATGTTGAAGAAGTTCAGTCGCTCTCAAACACACCCTGAGGAACGCTCCATTGGCTCAGATGTTTCTTTTTCATAAGCGTTCTACATATGGCAATTATATTCTTGATAGGATGCACCAAATAGTTATTTTGCATCACACATCATTTAATTGTTAAGTAATTTAGATTTATAGTTGATATTTTAAAATATTTAAAGATCCTATGGCAGCTCCTCCACTTTAAAAGTGCTTTGAAATGCCAATAGCCTAGTTGTACTGTGCACTGACATATAGCACCAACATGCTCACGGCGACCCGAGTTCGATTCCCGGCTCAAGGTCCTTTGCCAATCCTTACCCTCTCTCTTCTCCCAATGCTTTCCTGTCTGAGATGTCTACTGTCCTATCATAATAAAGGTGAAAAAACCCTAAAAATTACTATAAAAAAGTGCTTTGAAATGTGCATTTTTATTCAATGTTTGACGTAATCTCAACCGAAACGTGAAGAGCAATAGCATGCTCTGCCAGTGAGAGTGGTTGAGCTCAAGTGCATCAAATGAATAGTGTCCTGAAAGGGGGCTGGTTAGAAGACTTTGGCCCAAAACCCAACTCTATTTTTGTACCCCTTCCCATTGGCCCTTAAAACAGACTGTGAAGGGGAAGGGCTTCAAAATTTACCCCTAAGAATTGGGACAGCACTACAGCACCTGCACACATCAGAATATGTCATCGCGATCTCTTGCTTCATATGACATCAGATGATCGCAATTGCTGGAGTTATTTCAGTTGTGTTATTTTTTTGGTATTTACCTTCAGGAAATCACTGAAGGCTTATATTATGTTATCATTATGATATAATGTGGCAATAAGATCGTAATTATACTGCGCATTTACACACAGTGGCCATATTCATCTATGTAAACACACGAAAACAACATTAACATTATAGCAGACACTGTAAAAAGCTCATTCCCAGCCACTAGACTTTTCTGACAGGGTATTCGAGTGTCATCGAGTGTCAGAATGTTGTGGGACTGCTGTACAGGAGTTATAATTATGGATTATAGATAGCCAAATTTAGCGGTTTTTATTTTACCGTTTTTTTAGAGCATGATGGTAAAACACGAACAGTTATGAACATATTAAAACATGTGTTTGTTTGTTGTAAAAATCCGTAATAATGACAAAAAATACTAATTTGTGGATCTCCTTACTTCCGTCCAACCTGCCATTGTGGCTGGTGTATTCTGGGAAATTTTCTTCCCCCTTGGTTTCAAGTGTGCTCCTGAAAAATCTTCGTTCGAAGGGCTATTCACCCCTTCCACTTAGCCCTACGCCTTCAAGCTAAAGAGAATTGGGACACCCCTACCCCTTCACGGGAACGTGCAAAACGAGGGGTAAGGGGAAGGGCTAAGGGGTAGAATTGGGATTGGGCCTTTAGGTGCGTTCGACATGAAGCACGGCTGCAGCCGGTGATCAACGAGGTTAGCCGAGCACAGGTGGGGGTGGAGTTGAAAACGGAGCCGTCAAGCCGGACACTTCGGGGCTCAAAGTTGCAGCAGTCATGATGACCGGTCACATGGCGCGATCATTTATTTATTTATTGTAATAACAACAAAAGATTTACAGTACAAATAAAGCAGAATAGTCTCTAAAAACTATAGTTAATTTTTAAACTATAAGTGAATTATGAATTCAATTTAAGTAGCTTATAGAACAAACACATGAGAAATAAAGGGAAAACGAGAGGGCACATAAAAAGGAAATAAATATCCACAAATAGGCCTAGTAAACACAAAACAATAAGCACAACTTCTAGGAGTTGAAACATCAGTCTAGATGTTGAATGGTATGTCAATACTGTTCCAGTTCTTGTTTGTATATGCTAAAAAGGGCTTTATATTTATTTACATAAAACTTTCCAATATATATTAGTGTAAAACCCAAAAACAAGGTGATTTGATTAAGTCTTAAACAATGATTAAGATTATTTTGGATAATGAAAACATTTTTAAAAAAAGCACCTTAATCCAAAAAGATTGAACAAAAGGAGCAAATAAGTGAGCTGCACTTTAAGTAGAAATTTCCCAGAAAGAGCAAGATACACCAATGTCACTTTTAACATTTCAGCATAAACGGAAATAAAATACTTTAGAATCATATCTTTTTATATTTAGTAAAATATTTTTTAAACTTAATTTGTTAATAAAGCTTTATAGGGGTGTCCGAGTCATTCATTCATTCATTTTCTTTTCGGCTTAGTCCCTCCATTAATCTGGGGTCGCCACAGCGGAATGAACCGCCAACTTATCCAGCACATGTTTTACGCAGCGGATACCCTTCCAGCTGCAACCGTGTCAAAATCAATGATGATAATTATTTTATTACAAGACTGTAAGACTTATTTGAGTTAGTATTTAGGTTATTTACTAAAATATATCATTTAAATCGTTTATGGAGTTGAATACAGTAGTCAGTATAAAAAAGGCTGAATAAACCTTCAGTATGCACTGTGCAAACAATCTAGCCTTTATAAACAAATAATTTAACAAAAGATGATTACTGCAGTAAAATATGTGTAGTCTTTTAATAAACATGATGTGTGAAGATGTTTTGAAATATGTTTTGTAATAATCCTGATTGTCATGCGGTAAACTCGGCCAATCGTGTAATATCGGTGTCGTCTGTGTCGACTAAAATATTATTTTAATAAATATATCTGTTTAATAAATCAGTTTTGTTCAAATGCACCAAAATATATTATATATTATTCATTTATTCACTGAGAAATGGATAAAATTATAAGTTTTACTCATTAATGCTGGGCTCATCTTGTTTTTAATCTTTATACTATTTTTGTTTGTTTTAACCATTTGTGTTATATGGTTATTAGTTTGTGCAAACATTTAGATTTAGCTTCAATTTTTAATTTCTTTAATGTAATTATTTCAGTTGACATATTTTTAAAGTAATATGAGCATTATTTTAATCAGCAAAACTTATTTTTAGCACTTTTTAGTTTATAAACAACAGTGATGGGAATAACAGCGCTATAAATAAACAGCGTTACTAACGGCGATACTTTATTCAGTAATGAGTAATCAAATTAATTACTGTTTCCTCCATTATAATGCCGTTACCATTACTGACAATAAAATGTGTGTTACTATAACCGAGAACACTGAAGAGGTTTTCATGTGAGCTGCGATAGGCGACATCTCAGCCATAGGACCTCTCTTTCTCTGGGGTTTGTGTGTGTACGGGGTTGGGGCGGGACACATAACCAATCAGTGATGATGATTGGTGTGTCTGTGAAGGTGGTGTAACTGAGAACGTGATGATTGGCTAAGATAGAGTACATTTCCATCATTTGCCAATCAGAGGCAGAGTAGGGTGGGTTTTAACACATACCAACGACCAGGAGTCAGAACGATGGCAAATCCAACAAGTTTAAAGGTAGCGTTTGCAAACTGGAAATATATGCATTACTTTTCTCTCGTTGAGGTGAAAGGCAAGACTGTTTATGTATCGTGCAACTCATACCTCCTAAAGAGTCTCTCTGCGTCAGAGACAAGTAATTCTAATCTAATGAAGCACCTCATGGCGCCACATGCCAACACAAAATGAGGGGCTACGGAGGTGATAACGTGAGCTCTGCTACCAAAGAAGGAGAAGTCACGACGTTAAAGCAACTAAAACTTGATTTTTCTCCACTGCAAAGACTTATTACTCAGACAGAATTAAACGAAATGATATCTAGATATATAGCTGAGGACATGCTGCCCTTGTATCCCACATTGTCCCACAACACCAGTAATATAGTGTAGATTAGTCTACAATGTTTTATATTTATTTTACAGTAATTTGATATTAGATTTGTTTTAAAGGGCACCTATGGTAAAAAATCTACTTTTCAAGCTGTTTGGACAGACATATGTGCATGTATGGTGTATAGACTGTCATATTGGGGTAATATAAGCACACACAGTGCTTTTTTCAATTTAACAACATAAAAAACGGTGGACCAATTGGAGCTGTTTCCAAATCGACCGCTACTTGACGGAGGAGAGCGGTCCCCCCGCCCACCAATATTGATTGACAGGCGCGTCATCATATCCTCAGTTTGTTGATTCACGTCCACCATTTTCAGCGTGAGTCGAAGCGATATCACTAAAGGAACACGCTAGCTCTATTTTTAGATGCAAGGCTCATTGGGCTGAACACAAGATCAATATTCTCCACATTATCGCTCTAATCGGAATTATTGGTTGTATCTTTAGGTAGGTTTGCAAACATGTGTACTTCTCATTGAGTCTACCTTATACTTCAGCCATTTGCATTTCTCGCGATCCCAGAAGCTCCCTGTGATCTTAACTAGCATGTGTTTGAGAATTCTAAACATCGGTACACTCAAGTCGGCGGCTGGGCACCGCGGACCGCTGCAGAAACCTATGTTTAGAATTCTAAAATGCGTGGCGCGACGATTCGGGACACTTCATGCTTCTGGTGCGCCACAGAGAGTGTCTGGTATGCCGTGTCGCGGCTTCGAGTAGCGCATCCGGTGCCTCAGCCAAAGTTAATTCAGTGTGCGTGGTTATTAGTTTCTGTGTACAAGCTCGACACTTGAAACTAGCACACAGTTGGCTGTAAAACTGTACAAAGACACAAATGATTTTGTACTCTCTGCTTGGTCTGTGTCAGAGTCGTACATGTACGACTGAATGGTGATCCTCTCCTTCTCCGTCTGCCTGTCAGACTCTGTTGCAAACGCAGAGCGGGTGAGCTCATGGCCCCGCCCCCTTATTACGTTGGCGGGAAGCCGAAACTAATTTACATGTGAAGCAACACACCCATAAATCAGCGAACTGTGGACACGCCCCCAACATGACACTTTTTAACACATTATAATAAAAAAATCTGAATTGTGTTTCAAACTGAACCTAAACTGACACACTCAGAAGAACCATAATATTAATATTAAATCATAAAAAAGAGGTAAACTATGGGCCCTTTAAAGTATCGCAATAGTTACTTTCCCTGGTAATTAGTTACTTTTATAATCTTGTAACTGAGTTAAAGGAACATGCCTAACACTGGTAAACACTAGGAAATGCAAGAAAATGAATAGAGCTACAGAATGACAAGTGGAAAAATGATCTGCGTCTATTTGATTTAGGATTTTGATTAATTTCCTATGAAGAACATCTGAAAGTCAGGAGTCCCCTTTGGCTGTGCAACCAATTTATCTAGAAGAAAACAACTCAGACATTTAAGAGATGATGACTTTCCAGATCAGCAGAGAGAATGATCTGTCAGATAATAAACTCTCATAACAATATAAAAGTGCATTTCTACATTTTTGTAATTTGCTATAGCCTTTGAAATGAGTCTGAATAGCATCCCCAATACAGTATAATTGGTTGAAATAACTTTTAATGGCTTTTGTGTCTGATTAGATACCCTACGAAATTGCATTGAGATGCATGTATGTCATCTAATTACAACCATTATTGTCTTAATGTTAGTTCATTTGTGAGTTGCCTTTGTAAAAATGTACTTAATGTACTTTATCCAAAGTGATTTATGTTTCTGATTACTCTTAATCAACACACAGAAATATTTTCTAAATCATTGTAATGCTCGGATCACCTAAAAAATGTTATATATATATATACAGTAAAAAGCTGCACGGTGGCGCAGTGGGTAGCTCGTTTCCCTCATCGCAAGAAGGTCGCTGGTTCAAGCCTCGGCTGGGTAGTTGTCATGTCTGTGTAGAGTTTGCATTTTCTCCCCGTGTTCGCATGGGTTTCCTCCGGATGCTCCGGTTTCTCCCACATGTTCAAACACATGCGGTAGAGGTGAATTGGATAGGCTAAATTGTCCATAGTGTATGTGTGTGAATGAGTGTGTATGGATGTTTCCCAGTGATGGGTTGCAGCTGGACTGGCATCCGCTGCATAAAACATACGCTGGATAAGTTGGGGGTTCATTCCTCTGTGGCGACCCCAGATTAATAAATAAGCCGAAAAGAAAATGAATGAATTTTGTTGTGTTACTCTGCAGGTAACTACACTATAAAAAACAATTGTTTAGTCAACTGATCGCTTTAAAAGCAATGGGTTTACTCGTGAAGTTAAAGGGCTCCTATTCTGCCCTTTTTACAAGATGTAAATTAAGTCTTTGGTGTCTCCAAAATGCGTCTGTGAAATTTTTTATTTCACATTTAATTTATTACACCTTTGTGAAAATGTCAATTTTTGGGTCACCTGTGCCTTTAAATGCAAATGAGCTGGTTCTTCCTGCCCACACTTTTTAAAAAATAAAAAACAAGCAATGTTTTAAAAACCATTTTCAACTTCTTGGTGCAGTTTAATCACAGAGAGTTGGAACAGATCTTTTAATGCCAGTTTCTTTGCAAATCCTGTCTTGTGGACATGATTATAGTTGTTAACACTGAGACTTGTTAATATACGCCTGTCAATCAATCTCAGTGGCTGGGGAAAACTGCTACGTCACGGTGAAAATTAAACCATTCCTGGTTTAATTTTAGAATATATTAAAGAAAAAGGGTTCTTTCACACCTGTTTTGTTCCGAAACAAGGATTAAAATTGTTACAATGTTGCACTTTGTACTTCGCTTTTACACGGCAAAGATTCTAAACGGACCAAATGAGCTAAAACAAGTCTCGTGTGAGTAAACTCTACTCGCATTGGTCAGAGTTTTACGGTTTATTTTGCAGAGACCCGCTCAGCTGTCATGCGTCCTTATTTTAATTTTTGACGATTTAATTCAATTCACCTTTATTTGTTTAGCGCTTATACAATGTAGATTGTGTCAAAGCAGCTTCACATAAAAGGTCACAGTAAATAGGAACAGTGTAGTTAAGTTTGTAGTGTTTAAGTTCAGTTCAGTTTAGCTCAGTTCAGTGTGGTTTAATAATCACTACTGAGAGTCCAAACACTGAAGAGCAAAACCAGCGATGCGCAGCTCTACAGATCCCGAACCATGCAAGCCAGTGGTGACAGCGGAGAGGGAAAAAAAAACTTTACCAGTTGGCGAAAGTGAAGAAAGAAAATCTCGAGAGAAACCAGGCTCAGTTGGGCATGATCATTTCAATTTCTCCGCTGGCCAAACGTCATGTGCAGAGTTGCAATCTCAGCGGCGAAACCTGAAAGCTGGACCTCAGCGAAGACTCGTCTGTCCCTGAAATATAAGCGAAAAGCTGCGCTTTAATTTTGAATGGTGACACCCACAGACATCATCACCAAGTATAAATCAGACGTAAGACTCTCCCTTGGCTAGGATAGGCTTTACATTATAGCGAGAAATAACCGATAAACCAAGACTGCAGGTCGGTCAGTTTTCCTAACGGATAAACAGCTCTTGTTAATAGTTTAATAACTATTAGCGAGTAGCATGCTTTATAGTCAATAGTATTCAATAGTTTAGCATGCTTTCACTTTCGTATTTGACATGAAACGCACATTTACCGGAAAGAATGACATGCCACCCTACTCATAATGCTCTCTTCATATAGCCGTATATATGCCTATTACATATACATAATACACTGTGACATAGCTGGGCTTGGATCGTTTTGCTTTCTCACTACAATCGATCCGCTCCAAAATTTGTTTCAATCGAGCCGAGACCACCACATCCAGGCGATCTCGGAATAATTGTTTTGGCGCGGATCCGAGCGCGATTGCTGGATTCACATATGCCAAAAGAACCACGCTAACTGGGGACACGCACCAGGATCCGGAACAAAAGACTAGGTGTGAAAGCACCCTAATATGGCTGTGTTCACACTAAACTACACACTTGTCCGTCCAAACAGCTTTCAAAGGTTGATATTGCGTGATAGCTGCCCTTTAAGAAATTAATCTCTTTAAGTAAACTAATCTCATTTACAGGGTTTTAATAAATAGTAGTATCTAATCAGTAAATATAAGCATCTATAGCATTTATTTTGTATTGTGTGATTCATGTTTTTATTTTAATCCCCTTTTAATTGTTTCTGAATTATGTTACGGGACATTGATCTTTTAATCTTCAAAAGTTGAAAAAATGACGTTATTTTCGTACTGCTGGTCTGACTTACATTAGTGTTCAAAATTACTGTTAAGTCTGTTTTGTGTTTTAGTTGTGAGAATGCAAATTAATTAAAACTGTGAAGTTGATCAACAGTGTATTTTCCATGCAGCACTAAAGTGACGTTAGAAGAGCATTTATGCGAGAATTAAAATGTTCTTTGCAAAATTAACTCAAATTACTTTTAACAGTAATAATAATAATAATAATAATACATTTTATTTGTATAACACTTTTCCAATATACATGCAACTCAAAACGCTTCACAAGCAACAAACAAACAAATATTGCAAAATAAACCAAATAAAAAACTGTATGGACAAATAAAGCAAAATGAACAACAAATATAAACTCAGATAAAAGCATACATGTACACGCATATATGCACATATCTACACAATCACACACACAATAGTCCTTACATATGCATATACATACACGCATACCGTACTTGCATACATACATACACCTACACAATATGTTGAAGTCAGAATTATTAGCCCCCCTTTGATTTTTTTTTTTCTTTTTAAATATTTCCCAAATTATGTTATATATATATAAACCATGTTATATATTTTTTTTAATAAACCATCAACCATCAGTCTTTGAATACCATTTACACTATTATAATTACATTAATCTCCCAGGCTTATGTGATTTTAAAGTTTTTGATCTTTTTTCATTTATTAAACAAATTTTTTTAAAAGTTTGCGTTTCAAAACTTATACATTTTCACATTAAATTAGCAGTGTATATGATTTCTGATTATTTTCATAAATATGAACTTATTTATTTTTTATTTGTTTGTTTAATAAGGACAATACACTTGACATTGTTATACAAAGACAACCGATGCCACTTACATAGGGCATATAGCATGAAGCTAATTTGCTGGTTAGGCTTTACATGCAATATATATATATATATATATATATATATATATATATATATATATATATATATATATATATATATATATATATATATATATATATATATATATATATATATATATACATACATATATACATATATATATATACATACATACATACATACATACATACAGTTGAAGTCAGAATTATTACTTCTCTTTGAATTTTCTTTCTTCTTTTTTAAATATTTCCCAAATGATGTTTCACAGAGCAAGGAAATTTTCACAGTATGTCTGATAATATTTTTTCTTCTGGAGAAAGTCTTATTTGTTTTATTCCGGCTAGAATAAAAGCTGTTTTAATTTTTTATGAACCATTTTAAGGTAAAAATTATTAGCCCCTTTAAGCTAATATTGTTTTCAATAGTCTACAGAACGAACCATTGTTATACAATAACTTGCCTAATTACCCTAACCTGCCTAATTAACCTAGTTAAGCCTTTAAATGTCACTTTAAGCTGTATAGAAGTGTCTTGAAAAATATCTAGTCAAATATTATTTACTGTCATCATGACAAAGATAAAATAAGTCAGTTATTAGAAATGAGTTATTAAAACTATTATGTTTAGAAATGTGTTCCCTCCATTAAATAGAAATTTGGGGAAAAAAATAAACTGGGGGGTAATAATTCTGACTTCAACTGTACATAAATACACACACTTCACATACTGTTATATTCATATGGCATTTTAAAAAGGTGCGTCTTAACATGCTCTTTAAAAACATGAATGCTGAGGAAACCTTTCACTTCATTTGGAAGACAATTCAAAATTTTGGGAGCATAGTGATTAAAAGAAGTGCCGCTAGATCGCATCAGATTTACAGAGAAATTCTAAAAGTCCAGCGTTAGAAGAGCGCAGCAAACGGTTTGGATTGTATTTCAATAAGCAGTCAGGAATGTAAGGTGTCATGTTGTGTAGTGCCTTATAAACTAAGAATCTTAAAATCTGTCCTTTGGTGCACTGGTGACCAGTCTAATTCTATAAATGCTGGTGGGATATGTTCTCGTTTCTTCAATTTCATTAAAACTCTGGCTGCTGCATAGTGTATCAGTTGCAACTTCCTTAAAGAACCCTCAGGTAAACCATTATGAATAGCATTGCAGTAATCAAGCCAAGAGAAAATGAAAGGATGAATTAATATCTTAGCATCATTAAATGATAGTAAAGAGTGAATTCTGGCAGTGTTTCTCAAATGATAAAAACATGTTTTTGTAACTTGATTAATATGAGATTTAAAATTTAGATCACAATCGAAAATAACACCCAGCTTCTATAATTCTTTTTTAGATTGTAAACCTACAGGGCACAATTCTGCTTCAATCCTCTCCCGCTCAGGTTTTTTACCCACAATAAGAATTTCAGATTTATCTTTATTCAACTTTTAAAAAATTGGCAGTCATCCATTGTACAATCTGACATGCAGTTGGACAATTTTTGTTTATTGCAGCAGTGTCTCTGGGCTCAACAGAAATGTATAAATGTATGTCATGCATTCCTTTTTAGTGTAAGTAAAGTAATCGAAAAAAGTAATGGAGTTACTTTTTGAATGAAGTAACTAGTAACTAGTTACTATTTTTCTGTAACTAGCACAACGCTGGTTTCTTTATTAAATTCTAATGCAATGTCAAATTCTAATGCAGTGTCTATGGGGTGGGACAGTAAATTCGATGTTGTTCTCTCTTCTGGCTGCCATTATCAGTCCAGCCTGATCTCACGAGAAAACGTAAGTATTTTTTGTTTTGTCAGTTTAGTGGCTAATTCGTACAAATTCGTACGAGTTCAGTCGTACGAAATTGTACGATTTTAAAAAGGAGGCGTGGCACCTAACCCCACCCCTAAACCCAACCGTCATTGGGGGATGAGCAAATCGTACTAAATTGTACGAATTAGATCGTACGAATTCATACGAATTAGCCACTAAATCAAAAAGTTATGAATTGCCGTGAGATTGTGTTGATCAGTCTTGATAACACCATTATGAAGTTTTTATTTTATTATTTCAACAAATAGGATTGTAAAAAATTATTTGTTATACTCTCTCATTCACTTGCACTCCAAGATTACCCAAGTACGACGATTTCCGCTACTGAGAAACCCGGAAAGGGTCCCTTCGGGTGTTGCTAGATTAGATATGCTTGCAGCCGGAAGTTAACATTATTTTCATTTCGGCTTAGTTTCTTTATTAATCTTATTAAAGACGCCCTAAATGAAAATTATTTATATTATTTATTCAATTTCCCACTAATGATATTTTATTAACATCTACCCTCCACCCCCCCAACCCTAAACCCAAACGTCTCAGTAACTATAAAAACAGTAGTTGTACTGCGTATCATTTATGTTATCTATTAAATTACTCAATTTTATTTTTTAACGTGTACCCCTACCCCAACCCTAAACCCAACCGTCACAGTACTGTAAAAATATGACGACTTCTGTTACTGAGAAACCCGGAAAGGGTCCATTCAGTTGTTGCTAGATCAGTTGCGGCCGGAAGTTACATTATTTTCTTTTCAGCTTAGTCCCTTTATTAATCTTATTAAAGACGCCCTTAATGAAAATGATTTATATTATTTATTCAATTTCTCACTAATTCTATTTTTTTAACATCTACGACCCCAACCCTAAACCCAACCGTCTGTTACGTAAATACAGTAGTTTTACTGAGTATTATTTATGTAATCTATTAAAATGACCCATTAAATGGTATTTTTTAACGTCTACCCCTACCCCTAACCCAACCCTAAACCCAACCGTCACAGTACTGTAAAATATGAATTATTGTTATACAGTGTCATGAAAAATGCTGCTATATTAATGTGCATATGGCACTTCTAGCCGGCCGCGTATCTGATCTTGACTTTACTGGTCCATTCAGAAGATGAACAAACTCCCGCCGTGTGTTTAGAACAAGTGATGTCAGACGTTCCATTTTGGAACTCTTCTCTCTAATTCAAAGTAAGCACGATTCTCCTCTCCACCCCCACTCGACCCTGCCAGATATTTTTTGAGACATTTTCCAGACGTCTTGCTTCTCAAGCAAACGCATCTCTTTTGAAAGTCATTTTTGTATGTAGCAGCATTAAACGCGCAGCCGTCGACTGCGGTGTCATAAGAGAAGGAGGGCCGTAGGGCTGTTGAAGGGGCCGCGGCTGCTGTTATCAGTCCCGCACACTCCCTCCTCCTCCAGCAGGGGGTTTAATGATCCTCATGCACGTATAATCAGGAGACTCCAGTTAGCATGCTTAAATACAGCCTCCGCTATCATCACAGAGAGCAGGTACAGAGAGAGAGACCTGAAGGGTCAGCGGTCCTGTGATTAGACTTTTATCGGCGCGCTCATCGTTTCTGTGAGAGAACGGCCCCAATCTGAAGTTTAATTGAGTTGAATGTTGTTATCGGAGTCGAGCTGCAGGATTGCTCTCTCTTTCTCTGTCTGTGTCTCAGAGGGAGATGTTTTTTCCCCCCTCTCTCTCTCTCTTTCTCCAGGCGGGAGGCTGCTTTATATGGAAATAGGCTGCAGAACGACGGAGTTCATATGGAGAAGAAAGCTCAAAGTACTCCGAATGTCACACTCATTTCAGCTCAAGCTCTTTTTTTTTGCTGTTTTTTTTTCTTGTGCACTTTCTCGCCTCGTAGTTTCTAAATAATGCGCTTAATGTATGCTGTTCTGTTTGGTGTCTTTGAATGAGCCAACACAAAAATAAGACTTTGGATGTGTGTGGAAGGGAATACTAGACTCTAAAACAGTCTGGTGGGTCTTAACATGGACAAACACAAAAGTTGGGTCAACATGTGTCATTGAAATATGAACCTAATTTTGGGTTTGTCCATATTTGTAAGCATTTGGTCATAAAAACCCAGCATATTTACACTAAAAATGCTAAAAACAAAACTTTGGTTAAAATATGGACAACGTTAACTGCTGGGTTATTTTTTAAATAATTTTTTTTAGAAATTAATTGAATTTAACGTTTTGTCCATAGTTTGACCCATTTGAGTTGAAATAAACCAGCATATATTAGAGTACAACAGTTTTGCATCAAGATACTTTATTACTATTTATCTCTTACCCTCCCCCCAACCATTCAAATTTCAGTAGGCAAGATTTGGGCCGCTTTGTGACATCATAAACCCCGTAAAAAATGCACCCAGCCGTAACCTTAATGTTGGGTCAAAAAGTGTAATTTGAATTTTATTGAAATATAAACCCAATGTTGGGTTTGTCTATATCTGACTCAGCGTTTGATTACAAAAACCCAACATTTTATTTTACAGTGTACATTCTAAAAATGCTGGGTTATTTCAATTTTTTTTTTTTAATTTTATAGAATTTTTTTAAAAACATTTTGTCCATATTTAATCCAATTTGGGTTGAAATAACCCGGAGTTTTTTTTAGAGTACAGCAATTTTATGTCAATTATTTTAATATTGCTATTTAGCCCCTCCCCCCAACCATTCAAATTTTTGTAGGCAAGATTTGGGCCTCTTTGTGACATCATAAACCCCGTAGTTTAACACTTGTAGTTTAAATGAGCTGTTTGTTGTAGTTCTGTTTGTTGTGTGTGGAAGGAAATACTACACTCTAAATAATGCTGGGTTGTCGTAACCCTGACATCATGTTGTAGTTCTTGAATAGAGACTTTTTTTTCTTGTGCACTTTCTCGCCTCGTAGTTTCTAAATAATGCGCTTTATGTATCCTGTTCTGTTTGGTGTCTTTGAATGAGCCAACACAAAAATAAGACTTTGGATGTGTGTGGAAGGGAATACTAGACTCTAAAACAGTCTGTTTGGTCCTAATATGGACAAACCCAAAAGTTGGGTCAAAAAGTGTCATTGAAATATGAACCTAATTTTGGGTTTGTCCATATTTGACCCAGCATTAGGTTACAAAAACCCAGCATTTCTTTTTAATGTACATTTAAAAAATGCCAAAAACAAAACTTTGGTTAAAATACGGACAAGGTTACCTGCTGGGTTATTTTTTTTTAAAAATTATAGAAACAAATTAAATTTAACATTTGACACAACTTCGGTTGAAATAACAAAGAATTTCAAAAAATAACAAAGAGTACAGCAATTTTATGTCAATCATTTTAATATTGCTATTTAGCCCCTCCCCCCAATTATTTGAATTTCTGTAGGTCAAATGTGGGCCGCTTTGTGACATCATAAACCCCGAAAAGCAACACTTGTAGTTTAAATGAGCTGTTTGTTGTAGTTCTGTTTGTAGTTCTGTTTGTTGTGTGTGAAATGAAATACTACACTCTAAAACATGCTGGGTTGTCGTAACCCTAATGTTGGGTCAGAAATTTTCATTTACATAAGATTGAAATATTAACCCAATGTTGGTTTTGTCCGTCTTTGATCCAGCGTTAGGTTACAAAAATTCAGCATTTTACTCAAAAAATGCTGGGTTATTCCAACTCAATTTTGGTTATTTGATTTTTTTTTTTATTAATTTTATAGGATAAAATTAAATTTAACATTTTGTCCATATTTGACCCAATTTAGATTTAAATAACCCAGCATTTTTTTAGAGTACAACAATTTTGCGTCACTTTATTGCTATTTAGTCCTTCACCCCAACCGTTCAAATTTACATAGGCCGAATTTGGGCCGCTTTGTGACATCATAAACTCTGAAAAACAACACTTGTAGTTTAAATGAGCTGTTTGTTGTAGGTCTTGAATATATACTTTTTAAAAAACATCTTCCTTTGAATTGGACTTTGAGATTTGTAAATTTGTATATATATTTTTATGCGCAAAGACACACACTACAACCTGTCTAACATCAAAGTCCCTTTAAGGCAAGCCATTTCACTTGGCGGCCATCTTTGAAATGCCTCTTGGGCACTATGCCTGGGATCCTGTCTGAATGGGTAAACATCAAACTCTCCAAAATTGCTTGCCAAGCTTACAATTAGGAATCATATCAGAAATCACCAATAAACTTAAACAACAACTGTCTCTTTTAGTTTAATTTCTAAACAATTGAATCAGACAATCCTCAGTCTATAGTGATCGATGATTGGCTCCTGTACTAAAAGGCGGGGCTTCATTCACCATATTGACCATATTCGTCTTGTGTATTTAATAGTCTTTGCTAACATTCAAAAAGTGAAAAAGCATATAAAAAAACATTTGCAATTCAGGATGATGCACTGCAAGTTCAAAAATGCAAACTCATATCCAGTTTTAGGACTCATTCCTGCACAAGCAGATAATAACTCGTAGCTGATGAAGTAATGAATGGAGGAGGTGTTGTTGTCAGGTAAGCAGACAGTTTTACCTTGGTTCATTTAACACATAATAGGAATGCATTGCAATTTGACGGAAGGTATTCAGCACATTTTATTCTGAATATCTACTACATGTTAAAATATTCCACACATGTTTGAATGGGTTTTCAAATTAGGATGTGTCCTGGCAAATTGTGGGGTATTAAATGCTCTATTTTTGTGACAAAAAAACATGTTCATTCATTCATTTTCCTTCATCTCACTCTATATTTCAGAGGTCACCACAGTAGAATGAACCGCCAACTATTCCGGCATATGTTTTACGCCACGGATGCCCTTCCAGCCACAACCCATTCACACACACCCCGTTTTAGTTTATTCAATTCTCCTATAGCACATGTGTTGGACTGTGGGGGAAACCGGAGCACCCAGAGGAAACCCACATCAACACGGGAAGAACATGCAAACTCCACACAGAAATGCCAACTGACCCAGCTGGGACTCTAACCAGTGACCTTCTTACTGTGATGCGATTGTGCTAAAGGGAGTATTAAACACTCTTTCTTCATCTCTCTGCTTTGTTATCTGGTATTGAGAGCCCAATTTTCCCAATGAAGGCCAGGCCACAGTATTTGGTTGACACTTTTACTGAACTGAAACAGAATTTAAACTTTATAACACTGAGTTGTGACTTTGTCTTAGAATTTTGACTTTATGTCACATAATACTGACGTAATAACTCACAATTTAGAGTTTGTATCTCACAATTCTGAGAGAAAAGGTCAGAATTGCATCATTGGTTTTGATTCAGAGGCGGGAACGGCTTCCATACTGCCACTGTGTCCTAAGATTGCCCAAGATGATTGCATCCAAAATCGCATACTTTCATACTATATAGTAGCCAACATTAAAAACTGAAAGACTGATCGAAGAGCGGGAGTGATGTTGAAGATGGTAGCGCGTTGGATTCGGTGAGCATGGGGACTAAACAAAAAAGCTGAGGAGCGGGGGGTGGGGGATGAGTGGAATTCCGGGAGTTTTTATTCAACCACATTAGTCAAGACTAAAGCCAGCGTGAAGATGCTGGACTTTAGCGCTGTGTACGGGTGTAATACCAAGCAAACGAAGAAAACGAAGCACAAAGGCAGAACATTTCATAGGTACGATTTTGTTGTATGTTACGAACTTTTGAGCTCAACAAGAAGCATTATTGATGATAATACAGTAATTTACCATAAGGCAAAGTAGCACCAACTCGCACTAAATTCTAGGCTTATGCTAGTTTTGTTGAATAAAATCAGCAAACAATGTAAATGAAATATGACAACAAGATGCTGCGGTGCCAGAAACTTGTATTATAGTGAACGAGTCGTTCATAACGGAGATTCATTCACAAACGAATCGGGAAAAGGGAGTGTGTTTCAGGACATGGATTAGATCAAATATAACAGGGAGGGAGGATAGTACATTTCCATGCACACAAACACACGCTCTTTGTCGGAAATGCCTATTTGGTCACTTATTCATCCATGTAGAAAAGTGATGCAAAATTATCATTTTCATAATTAAAAAAAAATATTTGCATACTGACCACCGGGAAAACTCCCTATCATACTGGCTCTAGATGGCCAGTCCTCCACTGCACCTTGGTCCCACATTCATTTCAAAGGAGGGCTACCCTGTATCAAAATGGCGGCTCTATTGACATATTCCTTCCAATAGCAAACAACAGGGTAGGTGACATCTAATGTAAATATCTGTCTGCAGCGTCATTGGGGCAGGACAGTAAGTTTTACTTTGTTTTCTTTCTGAAAGTCTTGATAACACCATCATGGAGTTTTTCTTTTATTATTTCAGCAAATAGGATTGTAAAATAATTATTTGCTGTACTCTCCTATTCACTGCGCTCTAAAAAGTCTACCCGACTACAATGACTTGACTTTGGCTGCTAGGAAATTTAAATTACTTCCACCTGATGACCAACTCAAATGACCAATCAGAATCCGCCAGCTTCAGAGCGCGTAAACTGACAGACAACAAAACTCGCCTCGCGCAATATTATCAATCAACAGAACATCAATCTTGCGTTGGTGTGACTCTACGGCTTATTGAGTTGTTGGTGTTGGTAGCGTGTGCAGTGATAATGACCCTGAAACACACACACGGGACACATTGCCAGATCCAGTCCTCTAACACAGGTCAGTGTGTCCGCCAGCTGGCTCTCCTCCTCCGGCCTGCGGTCTGACAAACAGCGCGACGCCGCATGAAGACTGACTCACAGATAAACCCTTCACATCCAGACCCCATCCTGCTTATTTACCACAGTATCTGAGCCTTTTACATCACGTGAGTGTTTTGAACGGTTACTTTTCGTTCCTGCACTGTAAAAATATCCGTAAATTGCTTATGAATCGCATTACGAGGTCTTGATATTTTTCTGACAACTAACGTTAACCTTAAAAAGTTAGAAAGAGTGACTTTTATTAACCTTTTTAATAGTTTAAAGTGATATATTGTCTGGGTTGGTGTTGTATATTATGGTACAAAACCTTGCAAAAAGCTGACAGTAATTTTTCTGTTATTTTACAGATCCATATATTATTTCTTATACGTTAGTGCAGTGTGTCTCTTACAAAAAAAGACATTCAGTTGATAACATTCAGTTTTACTTAAGGTGTACACTTGTGTTTTAACAGACAAAATCCAGTTTTGTACATCCAAGTGTAAACACAGCATCTGTAGACCCACTTTACAGTATATATAGTACTATTACAGTGCAAGCTGTTGTGATGGTAAATACACTCAAATAATAGCGCTGAATAATTTACTCCAAATATCATGTATGTATCCTGTGTTCAGAGCATGTATTTAAATCAACAATCTGTTAACTGTAAAAATTAAAATCAAATGAAGTATACTTTGTTCACTAAAGTCAGACTCGAGCGACTTGGTTATTGGTTAGTATATAAATCAAAACTCTTATAAATAAACTTATTGGTTCCTTTTTTTGTTTGTTTTAATGTCTGTTCCTGTGTGTGTGTTTATGTGTATATGTGTGTATCTGTTGCTTATGGAGAATATGTATTTTATTATTTTTTAAATAATATACAAATGTCAAACCAATATTTAAAAAAAATGTAGTGATGTACACACTGAAAAATGATGCATCATGGCATAATGTAATATTACATATTTGCATTGATTTTATTTCAATAATCATATTTTAAAAATTGAATTTATTCAAATTTACTTTTAAATATCAGTTTTTATGTTATTAGAAAGTGGTTTTGAATGTATTTTATGTATAAAATACTGTAAAATATATTTTACTTTTTAGTATAATTGGATTTTATTAGTAGGAGAGAACAGGGAAAAAAGTAACATTTTTCATTAAAAAAAACTAATTTTAAAAGATTTTGTTTTTAGCAGAAATGTATGTTTGCTGTGGTCTTTCAAAATCAGGTGTTATTTTGTATCAATGTAGAACAACTCCAATATAACTTCACTTTAAACAAAAGTTGCACATTGTTACTTTAACACAACAATATTTACTATATTTAATGGCTTGTTGTTTATTTTAAATATATCTGACTATAACCTTGTTAAAAAATATTAAACAGCTTTTTTTCATCTTTAATTTCAGCTCCATCAGATGTTTCAAACGCAAACCAACAATGCAAAATGTAAAACTTTCTAAAATTGAATATTTATTATTATTATTATTGGCAATATGTAATATTTTATTAAAACGTATGAATCCAAACACTGAAAACTCTAATGTGGAAGTGAAAAATAAGGTATGGGTATTAGCAGTGGGACATAAATACCAGTGTTACTTTAGTCTCCACAGGAACTCCTGCCACTCAATCCTAATTTACTTTTAAACTCAAGAGATTGCAAAGTCAAGGATGTGATATTGCACTAAATAACCTGTAGATTGATCATCAGTGTGATACATAAAAAGAGAAAAACAACCTGTAAAAAGGAAAATAGAACCGCTACAATGATTTACATTTTGCACTTAAAAACAGAAATTTGGAGCTAACCGTGGGACATGGTCCCAAAATCAGCTGATATTTGGCAGCTCCATCAAGGGTTGCATGCTGAATGTGCTGTTATAGCCTGGAAAGGAAAATGTTGTCGGGGCTTTGAGAAAATCGCCTTTACTTCTTATACCTGCTCTCCCCTATCTTTTGATTTTTATTTCAATTTACATTATATTCAAAAAGGATTTATTCACGTTAGTTAGCCGCATAAATCTGCTAAATTTAATGAATGAAACATTGCTTAAATATGACACTTTCACCCAAAGCTTCACTCAATCTGGTTGTTTGTCACTGTCTTATAAATCAGAAATTGCAGGGAAGCTCCTTGCTTTATATTACAGTATGTGCCTTAAACGTTTGTTTGCTCCTATACTTCTATCTTTCCATCTGCATCTCTTAAAAAAAAAAGTGTTCAATTGCGAGTGTTAGATTTTCTCCAGGATATTACAGCAGCGTTTTCTCATGTTTCAGATGTTCTACTGTCATAAAGCATCAGTTTTTATGATGAAAGCAGCTGACGTGCATCACTCGACAAGATTAGGACATGCTCCTAGATTAACATGCTCGGTAAACACAGCAAAGCGGATGAAATTTGTTTAAATGAGATCTTGTATCCAGAAGCTGCAATTATGTTACAGAATCTACTAAGAACTGAACACTGGATTTTGTTTTCAAAGGTGCGATAGCGATAGTTCCTCTATATAAGCTCCTGATGGTATCAAGTTATCTTGTTGCAATAATTGCTGAGCCTTTTATATTTTATACAGTGTTATCATAATATTGACGCAAGCCGGAAAAAACATGTTCCTTTCACTTCGTTAGTTCTGGGCATTGCATTGCTGTATTGTAAGTGTTCAGACTAAATTCAGTTTTCAAACAAATTTAACTGCAGAAGGATTATGAAGAACACTTTACACTAATAATAATAGTTATAATTCCTTACATTAATATAGCTCTTTTCTAGACACTCAGAGCGCTTTACACATAGGGGGGAATCTCCTCATCCACCACCAGTGTGTAGCATCCACCTGGATCAAGCAACTGCGGCCATATTGCGCCAGGGACACCACACACTGGTGGAGAGGAAACAGAGTAATGAAGCCAATTATGGGGGTTAGGAGGCCATGATGGATGGAGGCCAGCTGGCAAATTTGGCCAGGTTGCCGGTGTTAACCCCCCTACTTTTTTTCGAAAGACATCCTGAGATTTTTCTCGACCACAGAGAGTCAGGATCTCGGTTTAACATCTCATCCGAAAGACGGCGTTCACTGAGCAGTATAAAGTCCCCTTCACTATACTGGGGCAGGTTGAGCGCCGCCTGCTGGCCTCACTAACACCACTTCTGGCTGCAATCTAGCTTTCCCATGTGGTCTCCCATTCAGGTATTGACTAGGCGCAACCCTGCTTAGCTTCAGTGGGTGACCATGTGATAGTCGCAGATAGCTAGCTGCCGGCTAAGATATCATTAGTAAATATAAATGCATTACCAACTTCAGCAGTAAGAAGTAGCTGCATTTGTTACTGAAATTCATTACATTTATTTTAAATCTATTTAACAAAAAAAAAAAATCATTGATGCTATTTCTTAAAATTACCACTTTATCCTCCCACTTAAGAGATGCAGAAATTGTGATCATTTGACAATAGTATCTGGATGCAGCCATTATGATGCAAGCTGAGATTGCATCGCTCAGTGATGCAATGTCAGACACAATGCACTCAATGGAGCTTGTGACCTCACTATGAGGGGTGGGGTTAGGTGAGCGCATTAAATAGCATTGGATGCAGCTCAGAATGCATCTCCACCGGGTCTGCAGCCAGACCCCTCACTAATTTGATCTGGAATTTTAACTGAGGTCATGTGAAAAAAAGACAGAGATATCAGATTCTGACAGGATCAAAATAACAGTGTAGAAGTTTCTTCAAGGTCCCCAGTAAAACCTTGTCTGTGGAAACCTTGTCTTCCAAGTACATTATAGTGTTGTCAAAATTATTCAGTTTGGTACCAATCAGTACTGAAATAAAAAAAACATAAATTTTCTGCTAACATTTGAGCGCTGTTGAGCACGTTCTTAAACACAGGTGATTGGCCGTTGTGTTCTCAACAGTTCAAAGCGGTGTCGATCAGCTAATCTGTCTATCAGCTGTCATATACAAACTATCTGCTGATAAATCGACTGACCTATGTGGTTTTGTAATGCTCCAGTATGCTCTATATATCTGTGTTTGTACTTGGTGAAAAATGGTGAACTGATGAGCCAATTTTATAGCCGATCAAACATTTCTTGTTCAAACTACTTATTTAAAATGAACTGAATCAACATAACTTGATTGTTTTGTTCAATCCATATTAAATTTGTAAACACTATTTATTTAACTTAATCCATTTGTGTTGGGACAACATCAAGGAATTGTTTGGAACCAAGCAATTTTTACATTAAATGGCCAATTAGGGGTGTTTAAGTACGAGCTCAACATCGCTCAAACATTAGTGGGAAATGGGTGTTGATTGGTACTGAAATTCCAGTATCGTGGCAACACATTATAAACTGAACTTTTACCCGATTTAGTGGCTTTACACTGTAAAAAAAAAGGGCTGGACAATAAAATCGGTATCAATATTTAGACCGAACATCATTGTCAATATTGATAAAAAAAGATTCACTATGTAGTTTCGGTATGAAGCACTATAGTGTTATTAAAATGTGGCTGTTGAGTGCGTGCCTTGGAAGCAGTGTCAATAAGCTTAGGGTGTCAGTTTGTCATTTCCAATGGAGGCGCGCAACTTGCTCAACGCACATATGGGAGCGACAGGCACATGTTGTGCAAGTGGCGCGCACGTTTTCCAGCAGCACCTAGTTGAAAACATTAACTTTTCCAAATGCCCCGAGCGCATCGCAAATCATGTAAGTAGAACTAACCTATCTGCTTTACACTATATGTAATATACACATTTCAGCAATAACGGCAGGCTAATACCTCAGACAAACACAGCGCACCCAAACACTACAGTGCTTTAGACTTCTCTTTATAAACTTGTATTGAAACAGCAGCAATGGTTTGTTCGTTTGGCATCCTCGGAGAAAATGGTGGATGTTCAACTAGTTACGAGAGACGCCAATGGAGTGCGAGCACAAAGTCTAATGTAAATGGTCAAGGAATCCATTCGCATTTGTCACTTCAGGTCAGAATAACAACACATGCAAAAACGAGTGCCGTATAGCTGCAGTGAGGACATTGTAAATAAAAAATGATGTAAGGATGTTGCCAGAGTGGCTTTTTGGTTAGCATAAGGGGTAATGCACTAATACAACTTTCTTTACAATTTGTAAATTTGCAGTATGTATTTAATGAATGATAGTTAGTTCCTTTACTTGAAAGCTCAGATTTGATAATCAATATGTGTTGGTGACAGAGTTTGAGGTTTACTGTAGCTTTATTATTGAAAGTCTGCTTTGATCGTTCAGTATTTACGCTTTACTATTTCACACACTTGGTAACATTTTATTGATCAAGTTTAAAAGTCTCTAACACTTATGTTTATTTTATTGTGAAGAATTTATGTCTGTCTGTCTGTCTGTCTATCTATCTATCTATCTATCTATCTATCTATCTATCTATCTATCTATCTATCTATCTATCTATCTATCTATCTATCTATCTATCTATCTATCTATCTATCTATCTATCTATCTATCTATCTATCTATCTATCTATATATATTTATTTTTTTATTTTTTATTATCTTTTTTGTTGTTTTTGACTATTAAAACTATTTGCCTTCGTAATGTTGGTAAATTTAAAATAAAATGGTTAAATAAAAAAAAAAAAAATCCTAATATTCCTAAATGTATTGTTAAAAAATATTAAATAATTATCGATATTGAATGAAATGAAACATGATATCGTGATAATTTTTTTTGCAATATCGCCCTGCCCTAGTTTGAACAAGCAGAAAAAATATTTTTTGAGTGTAGATGGGTTCAGGAGCTGGCCTCGTCCTCCATCACGCAGATAAACATGCTCTCTGTGAAGGTGAAAAGTTTGTTATGTGGACAGATGGATGAACCGTCTGAGTCCTGCTCCGCCGTGCCTGATTAAACCTCCCTGATCCGCTCCCGCGCCGCCTTATTACTGCTCACTCACCCACTTCCACTTCCTGCTGGGAGAGGAAGTGACACAATCTGTCGGCTGCAGCGGTGCGCAGTGAGCATGCTCAGTGTGAAGCATCACCTGCCTGCCGTTTGACTTACCTTAGATCAGAGAAATGTTGTGCACTTTAGAGAAGTGAAGCAATGCTGAAACTAGATGAGGAAACAGCAGTGCTGGAGATGAGATATCCACATTTTGAGTTTGAGATGTCACAGGGGTCCAACCTGGTACTAGTAAGGTGTACCTTTTTATAAAGTGGTCGGTGAGTGTAAATTGTGATATAAATACAGTTTCACCAGATGACTTGAATAGCTATATTTGAAAATCATTAATAATTTCAGAGCAACTGGCATGATTCTGTAGGGGAGTTCATCTGCATAAAGTCGAACAATCTACAAGCATAGATGAATATAATAAAGAAAAAGATAAAATGAAATAAAGTTCAATTGTTTACCAAGTCTAACAGTATTCAGAAACAGTAACTGAATCATAAAATAATTAGTAATTAAAGTTGCTTTTTTTTTGTTTTTAAAATCATTACAAAGGCCTCAGAAATGTTTTAATCCAGACTGCTTGCATATCCTGCGATATGACTATTGCGAATGATCTAGGCAAGGCAAGTTTATTTATATAGCACATTTCATACACAGTGGCAATTCAAAGTGCTTTACATAAACAGGAATAAAAGAAACAAGTATAAGAGAAATAAAAACAAATAATAAAAATGGTTAAAAAAATAAATAAGCATAAAAACAGATAAAATGTGTTATAAAAGAATGAAAAAGAAGAGAAAGACATAATAGTGCAATCTGTCGGACGTAGCACAGTGCTCATTCAGTAAAGGCGCAGCTAAACAGATGTGATTTCAGTCTTGATTTGAATGTGCCTAATGTTGGAGCACATCTGATCATTTCTGGAAGCTGATTCCAGCACCGAGGGGCGTAGTAGCTGAAAGCCGATTCACCCTGCTTTGACTGAACTCTTGGAATTTCTAGTTTATTTGATCCTAAAGATCTGAGTGATCTGATCTATTCAGTGAGCATATCTGTAATGTATTGAGGTCCTTGGCCATTTAGTGATTTATAGACCAGTAATAATACTTTAAAATCTATTCTGAATGTAACTGGGAGCCAGTGAAAAGACCTGAGGACAGGCGTGATGTGCTCTGATTTCCTGTTTATGGTCAGAATTCTGGCCGCAGCGTTCAGGATGAGCTGTAACTGTCTGACTGTCTTTTTGGGGAGGCCAGTAAGGAGGCCGTTACAGTAATCCACCCTGCTGCTGATAAAGCCATGAACAAGTTTCTCTAAGTCTTCACTGGAAACAAAGCATCTAATTCTTGCAATAGCATCTAATTCTTGCAATCTAGGGGTGTAACGATACACTCCGCTCAAGATACAATGTGTATTACGATATTATGTTCACAATTCAGTATGTATCACGATATTTGGAAGAAATCTTTTATTTGCGTTTCCGCTTCATTTAAAATTTTTATTTAAAAAATTACCAAGTTAACAAATTTTCAATGTTTCTTTTGTTTAAAATTCTTTCATTTAAACCAAACCTTCTTTAAGAAAATAAATTAAATAGGCCTGTCTCTGGAAAATAAAACAATTTTAAAATGTTTTATATAATTAAAATGAGAGAGACAAAATTAAGGGACAACTTAAAGAAGTAAAGGTGCAAAAATAAAAATAAAATACAGCATTCTATTCAAGTGAATTTAACAGTAAGAGCTTAAGGCTTTGCATGGGTCACTTGCAGGTTTTTTGTTGCAAAAAAATCTAAATATCTAGATTTGAGATAGTCAGCAGTACTTTCTAGAAGATAATCCTGAACTGTGTATTTGTCTGAGAGGTTTTTATGGATGTCTGTCTTCATGTTGGCTATAGTTGTGGAATCCTTCTCGTGTCATGCTCTGTACTATCATAGATTTTAAGGGCACGATGAGTGACAGGGTGGCCGTCTTTTCATCAGACAGGACAGTTGTGGCCTTTTACATCGGTTTAAGCAAGTTTACTATTTCTTTGGCATCGTTGATGTCAGCGCTATCTAGTGTATCAAGTTGATGTGCATTTTTGCGTACCTCTGTGCTCAAGAGTTGCCGTTATTGCAACTTGTTGCTCGAGGTAGCTCTCCAGCATATCCATTGAGCTGTTCCATCGTGTAGTAACATCCATGATAAGCTTGTGCGACGCAATCTCAAGCATCTTTTGCTTTGTCGCGAGTACAGCTGTTGCAGTGGCACTGCGATTGAAAAAAGCCACGACGTTTCTCACTTGACCAAGCAATCGACTAACACGGGGAACATTCAAACCTGCTTGCGATGCGAGATTAGGTGTATGAGCAAAACGAGAAGGATCTGGCGGCAGAGTTTCACTTAAACCTTCAGGCTTACACTCTCGGGCTTGCAAGTGTTGTCATTTACAATCGACACAAATAAACCGAAGGTAAGTTTCCAGTTCGTTTGCATTGACAGTGACTACGTTGTCAAATAATTCTAAGTACTTAAGTTGTATACCATGACAGACCCCCCCCCCCACCTCCCATAAAGCGGATTGTGTATTCGTCATATGATTATAATGCTTTAATGCAAATTTACCAAAGCAGGCTACTATTAAACACTACAAACTGAACTACACTGTTCCAATTTACTATGACCTTTTATGTGAAGCTGCTTTGACACAATCTACATTGTATAAGCGCTATACAAATAAAGGTGAATTGAATTGAATTGAATATTAACATTTATACCAGCAAAACTTATTTATTTATATGAACTATCAGGTCTAAATATACACACAAAGTATTCGTCCACAGTTATGATTAAAAAACAACAAAAAAAAAACAACAGGCTAAAGCAAATTAGAATTTTAGTTTTTATTTTAAACATTTCAAGGAGTTGTAGTATTATAACTAACGGAAACGCATTATGGACTTGCAGCAATGATTCTTGAATGACTTTGGGAAACTATTCTTTATTTGGCAGGTCCCAGGACGATTGCAAACAAGAATGCAGATGTCTATGCAAGTGACTTAGCAGGAGAGGGCAGGGCTTGTTTACATAAAAGTCCTTAACCCAAAAATCCCTCAGTTTAAGTTTAAGGGTACCCTTAGTAAAAATTGGTTTACAAGGTTTACTCAAAATGCAAGCATTCTCACCCCAAAAATGTTTTAGTTAAAAGACTCGCAGGATTGTAAATAAATATTTTAATAAAACCATTTAATAAATAAACTAATATATACGTGATTATAAGTTTGCGAGTCTGTGCAGGAGTGCATCCATATGAGATTGCGGTTTCAGTGCAGCTTGAAAAGTCTACATGATCCCAGCTCAATTTTATAGGTCCTCAAACCATAATGTCGAGATCGACTCGATAAGGGAACGTCTTGACTCGCTTAACGGAAAGAAATCGGCACAGGTGATGTGTAACATTACTGCAGAGCTGTTGTAAGGTAAGTATTTTCGGTTTGTTGCGTTCTGTTTACATAACCATAGCAACTGTGACACCCGATGCCGTATGTTGCCAAAAACTACAGTGAGACGCTTCGAAGACACTTGGGTAAAGATGACAAATAAGAAGTTTGTTGCAACAATCTTAATGAAATACCTCAGAGATTTTTCCACCTCAGGGACACCCTTAAGTTAAATTATTGAAGGACTTTCATGCAAGTGGCCACAGGTGGCGATGGTAAATGACATCACTTGCAAAGGAAGCGCGGTTGCCTGAGCGTGAAAGTGCTGGTGCAAATCTGCAACCAGACTGTATTGAGCAAAACACTGAATCGCGTCAATCCGACTTCTCTTGTTGCGCGTGTTGTCCGTAACGACAGCAATGCTACGATTGGCCCTTTCAAGTCCCCACTCATAAATAGCTGCTTTTAAAACTTCGGCTATGTTTGATCCAGTATGCGTGTCAAAAAGCGGATGAGTCTGAAGCAATGACTGTAAAACCGAAATATTGCCAGACCTCCAACTTATAAGAGGATGGGGCATCCTCTATTTCAGCTCCACTCATCTTGGCGTGCTAACAGTACTGCTGCTAGTTCAAGCAATCTGAACTCATGCGCAACAGCAGGGGGAGCATAGCTCACGTGCAAACAGCTCAACCAATAAGAGAAAATGGATGTCATATCATAAAATCGTCATAACGCCACGATGCATATTGTGACTTTTGTATCGCAATAAATCGTTACACCCCTAGAATGGTAACATTGTCGTATCGATGCTGAAACCAAATATTGTGCAGCCCTAATACATAATATTCAAAATAAAGTCAATTCTAATCATTAACACTTATTTTGGAGCCATCTGAATTTCATAGTAGTAAACAGTGATTGTAAAGTAGGACGTTAGGAAGCGAACGGGATCAGAATGAGGTAAAGCAGGTGTGTTTGACTTCTTCTGCCCACCTTTAGGATCTTCAGGAGTATATATGTGGGCAGATCAGCAGGCTTTGGAACGGAGCCTACAAGTGAGAAACCGGCATTAGGTTTATAGGCGCCTACACAAACAAAAGGAGAACACCAAACCTGCTGTTGTGCTCCTCCAAACAAGCAAACCGTGCAGCTTTGATAGCGATACCAGGCTGAGAAAGCCATTGTTTAAGGCAGATCTCTATGGCCAGAAATGCCACGCTTTATCCTCACGTTGGCTTTATGCTGAAAGACAATTCAAACACCCACAACAACACATTACGGGATATTTTGCACCATATAATGGACTCCTGTAATTTAGCGGTGTGTCGTCAACAGTTCTTGCAGACCGTAAACAGAGGGAGAGAAAGTGAGGTGTGTGTGTGTAATTAACTCAAGACTTCCCACAATGCAGCGGGCTGAGACTTTACTTTCACACTCGGTTTTCTCAGAGTTCATCGAACATCACCTCCTACACAGACAGAAAACACTCACACTCGCTCTCATCAAGCCCAAAGCCATTAATCAAAGCATCAAATCAAGCTACTAAAAAATAAAACAAACCTGACAGTTTTTGCATGGTGTCATGTTAGTATTTGCATACGTTTACTATACTATTCTGCCTGCTATTCTGTGAATGTTCCAATACAATCATCAATTATTTTTTACATTTTAAGTTTATATAGCCATACTTTTGCGTTTGTATGTGTAACCCACCAGTCCTACTGCACCCAACCCGGTCTGAGCTGGGATCGAACCGATGATTCTTGTATGGGAGTTGGTTGCTCTAACAAGGAGGCTAAAGACCATGACCTCTAGCGTCTATGACTAGAGCAGCTTTTGAGGTCAGAGGAGTGAGGTTTACCTGCACACTTCGCTAGCTGGTCTTCATTATACTCTCACCCTCCTAAACCTCACTCCCATCCCGGACGAGCCCCCAAGTGTAACACACCGATCCTACTGCAAAGAATCGCAGGTTCGATCCCAGCTCACACCGGGTTGGGTGAAGTAGGTCCGTTGTGTTACATGTGGGTGCTCGTCCGGCATGGGTGTATTCCTTCCACCTTCTGACAACATCCCCAGTCTAGGTCAACAGATCCCCTGTATATATAAAAATTCGATTTACTATGTTTGAAGAGCCCCTATTATGGATTTTTGAAAATGAGCTTCAATGCAGTGTGTAACACAGCACTAAGTGAAGGAAATCATCCAGCTGAGGTTTAAATCTGTTAGTTCACCATGTTTAAAACATTGATTCTTTAATGAAATTGTCGACTCAGAGTCGAATAAATGAATCGTGTTGGGTTCAGGTCTTTCGCCTGAACGCGTTGACGTCAATACGGTACATCACCAAAACCAAAGTGCTGGTTCCGGTAAAACATGAACTCGCCTTTCCCTTCAGACACTAGCAGAGTGTGAAGGATCACGGGACTGATCATGACACGAAGATGACGATCACTGACAGATGGACATTTAAATGTGAGGAATAAAGGGTTAAAATTCATTTTCACAACAATACCACAGTATAGCCAACGGTCTGCTGTGTTTGCTCTTGTGATTTATTAATTTTTTTTTTGATACAATAACCTACGCTGCAGTGTTGGATTCGTCGGCCATTTGCTATTAAAGGAAGGAGCAGCAGAGACTATTATGTATGGGACTTTGTCAGTAACTGTTACAGTTCATGTGGACCAGTTTCTTCTTCCTCCGGATCATAACATGTAAATGTTATTAAAACTGTTGCCTCGTTTTGCGTAGTTTGCAAAATGTTTAATTGTGTTTTGCAAAGTTGTAATTGCTCTGCAGCTTTTAATCACTCATCTATTTTAGATCAGTGCTTGTACTGTATCTCTCAGGTTAAATCTGTATGGGGCTGTTGACATATCACATCCAAAATCATGTTGAAAAAGTGACGTGCTTCCTTTACCGATTTAAATGCATTTTGTGCTCTCTGTGGTTTGTCTTTGCTATGTCCACCATGAGCTGTTCCTCACAATACGCGGTGCGGTCAATTTTTTAAAGTAGTTCAACTTTTATCACTGCATGGATTAATAATAAATGTGTTGTTGTTCTTACTTGCGGATAGGGTCTCTGCTACTTCATAGCCGTGGTGGGCATTTCTCTCTGTCTTGCGCTGAACCCAGTCAACCGATCACTACAGACTGGGTCATCGGACCAATCAGCGCAGATTAGCTTCGTGCTAAGGAGGGGATTGGGAACAAATGAGTCACTGAACGAATAATATGGGATTCGCTGGCATAATTAAATAAAAATAAATGCATATTATAAGACAATGAAAGTGTTTTTTGACCTTGCGCGTATATCAGTCTGTTATTGAAGACCCCAAAACCAAAATATGACACTTTTTTTTTATTTTATTTATTTATTTATTTTTTTTTTTATTTATTTTTTTTTTTTTAGGGGATTTCACCTTTATTTTTGATAGGACAGTGGAGATTTTCAGGCAGGGAAGGTATGGGGAGCAGAGCAAGTGGAAGGACCGGCAAAGGACCTCGAGCCGGGAATCGAACTCGTGAGCACCTCGGTGCCATGAGTCGACGCACTAACCATTAGACTAGTGGCGCCGACAAAAATATGACCTTTTATGATGCAAAATAGGGGCTCTTTAACAGTTTTTTTTTCTGTTTTTTATTTTTTTAAAGTTAATTCATATTTTGAATAAATTTTTTATTTTGACCCTTTTTTGTCGTGTTTTTAACCGTATTAAATTATTTTCTGTTTCTGTTATAGATTAAAATATATATATTGCCTTTGCAACCAGCTGAAGTATTTATTATTATTATTTTTTATATTCGTTTTAATTTTTGTGCAGAGTGATGGTGCAGTGGTTAGCGCTGTCGCCTCACAGCAAGAAGGTCGCTGGTTCGAGCCTCGGCTGGGTCAGTTGGCATTTCTGTGTGGAATTTGCATGTTGGCGTGGGTTTCCTCCAGGTTCTCTGGGTTCCCCCACAGTCCAAACACATGCGCTATTGGTGAATTGAATAAGCTAAATTGGCCATAGTGTACGAGTGTGAATAAGTGTATGGGTGTTTTCCAGTGTTGGGTTGCAGCTGGAAGGCCATATGCTGCAAAAAACATATGCTAGATAAGTTTATGGTTCATTTCGCTGTGGTGGGAATAAAGCCACAGGGACTAATGGGACTAAGCCAGAAAGAAAATGAATGAATGAATGAATGAATTTTTCATTTTTATTATCATTGTTATTAGTGCAACTATAATAACTCAACTATAATAGTAGGAAAATATTTTTTTATAACAAGCCAAGGCTAGATTTTGGGACAGTGTGTGTGTGTGTGTGTGTGTGTGTGTGTTGGCCTCCCTGAACCCAATTCTGATGTAATTGCACATTAGATTCATTTTGCCAGATTCAAACCTGCTGAACTGAATAATGAACATAAGTGAGTTTTAATACGAGCGATGATAACAGCAAACACAAACCCTCCTTCCCCCAGCGTCCTCTGCTTCTGTCTTTAATCGTTTCTGCGCTCGCATGATTGCTTTCTCAAATGACCACTGCATCAATAACACTGGCTAAATTACTGGTAAATGACACTCAGAGATGGCGCATATGAAATCCAGGTACTCGTTGCGCTTCATTCAGACACAGATTATCACAGATTATTCACAATTAGACGCTGGGAAATTACATAAATAAACAGAGCAAACACACACATAATCGACAGAGGCTTTGATTTTTTTGTATGAGAACATGTTATGGAGGATTTATGAGGCTGATATGAATGTTGTTTAATACGAGTTCAGGATCCAGCATAACTGCACTTCACTGGGCAGGTTATTATTAGCCGTGCAATTTATTGTTGGTGTTTATCTGCATGTTTATGCATGATGCGGCTGTTTCTGCTCGTCTTAATGTCTTCAGTTATTTATTTGTGTTCTGGCATATTGCCATACATAAATCCATATGTAAGATTTCATGGGTAGACTGTTGAGCATTTATCTTTTATATTAAAAACATAGTGCGGGGAAAATCCATCACTTTCAATCTTTCAAAAGGGATACTTCACACACAATTGAAACGCAAGTGTCACTATTTGCTCATCTTTTATCGGTCACAAACCTGCTTGTCTTGATTTCGTCTGTCGAACGCAAAAGAAGATAGTTTGAAAAGTGCTGAAAACAAAAAGCCGTTGATTTCCAATTTTTCCTACACTTAGAAAAATAAGTTTGCTGTTTGTTGGAACTACTTATTTCAAGAGTTCACACTTAGCTGATAATCAATAAAGCGTATTTGGCATGCTGTCCCGGGAGAGCCCTGAGCTCATAATATCCTCGAGCCCGGGGCTCCCTCCCGTTAGAAGGGCGAGAGGGGAGTTCGAGCTCAGGTAGGTCTCGAGAACTCCCCTGCTTGTCGCCGCGTGAGAAGTGTAAACTAGGGTTGTTTTCGGTGATAATTTGGTTTAATCTATTGCTATGGTATATGTTTTTTGGACGGTGGGAGGAAACCGGGGGACCCGGGGCAAACCCACGCGAACACGGGGAGAACATGTAAACTCCGCACAGAAACACCAACCAGCCCGATAGGAGGTTGGACCAGCGGTGTTCTTGCTGTGAGGCAACAGTGCTAGCCACTGGGCCACCGTGTCGCCCTATCGGAAAAAGAGGGAGGAAGTAGGGGTGGAAGGAGGGGGAAGCTTCAAGACGAAGATAACTGGAGTGAAAAACTCTGGTTATTTATAATGCTTCCGTAATCATCTAATGGGTCACATTACGGAGCTAATGAGGAGCCAGCCGTGTTGATCATAAGCACGTGATCCTCTGGAAATTAGTTTATAAATAAACCACACTTAAAACGAGCTGAATCAACACAATTCTTGAGCTTTTTGTCAGGGGACAACTTAATTGTTTTAAGTTTAATCTACTTAAACTTGTAAAAACTAATAAGTTTATTCTTAAGTTAATAACTTAATTGATCCTTTGCTAAGCCACACCCAAAAACCGCCACCCACCAATCGTGGCTTAGCAACCGTCGCTACGAGCCATAGCGTTGTGCATACGGATTGTGCAAATCTGATACCCGATATCCTAAAAGTTTCAACGGGATGGTGGAATTTTTTACCTTTTCAAAACCTAAAACCCAAGAGGAGAAATGCCAGCGTGGATCAAGCTCTGTGAGGGTTACGTTGGTTTTGTTTTCGCTATTCCTGACACTTTCAGTGATAGACGGCAATAACTCACACACCTCTTACTGTGAATAGATCTAAACTGTGTTTCCTACAAAAATACAAAGCAGGTTCTGTTTCCCAGCTGTCTTTTTTTTCTCTTTTTTTTCGCTCAATATTATGAGCACTGCTCCGTTTAAGCCCTCGCCATAGTAGTCATACTAATAGCAATCATATTTCCTGCTACGAATATTTGAAATTACATATCAACGGAACAAAACCGAGATATGATCACAATCTGAGCACTTGCGATCAATATACTTCACCTGCAGCTGTTTTTCAGTCATTTATAACCCTCATGTCCATGTCAGAGCTACAGTTCACTGATGTTTTCGGCAGTCATTTGGAGATTTAGTCATTGGTGATGAGGTTATAGCAGGTTAGTTTCTGCTTTTATATTTGGTGTCGGACAAATATTTGCTGGTAGGGAAAATCTGTTTGCATTTCAGTTTATTTATTTTATCCAGTAAACTGCAAATTAGAATAGAAACTGTGCTGTACATTGTTATGGGTCAATGATGCTAATATTTGGCACCAATCTATCACTTTCTCCTTTCTAGCTGTTCTTTCTATGAATGAATTATGTAAGCACTGTCCATGTGTGTTTCCTGGCCGGTTAGTAATGCTTTATTTCATTGCACAACAATTAGTCCAGGCATTTTGGCTAAAAATAGAGAAATCACGGTTTAATTAGTAGTTATTATTATTATTATTATTATTATTATTATTACTATAGATTATTTTTAAAGTTCACCTCTCCTGCAGTGCATGAACTAAGCTGTTGAATGGTTAGCGTATGAGGCAGCTAGGCTAACCTAGTTTCAATTTCGATTGAATTTTTTTCCAATCAGTTGCCTGTTATGTCGTGAATTTAATGCATACTGCAGTCCTTTTTTTTTTGTCTGGCTTTGTCGGATATCAAACACATTTGCCATATTCATCTATGTAAACACACCAACAAAAAACATTAACATTGAGTGTCATCAAGTGTCAGAATGTTGTGGGACTGCTGTACAGGAGTTATTATTATGGATTATAGATCACGAAATTTAGCGGTTTTTATTTATTTATTTATTTAATTATTATTATTTTTATTTGTTAAAACCCCAATATATTAAAACATGTGCTTGTTTGTTGTAAAAATTCGTAATAATGACAAAAAATACTAATTTGTGGATCTCCTTACTTCCGAGTACAGCTATGCTGCCGTTGTGGCTGGTGTATTCTGGGAAATTTTCTTACCCTTTGGTTTCAAGTGTGCTCCTGAAAAATCTCTGTTCAAAAGGGGAAATGACCCCTTCCCCTTAGCCCTACGCCTTCAAGCTAAAGAGAATTGGGACACCCCTACCACTCAAACTACTCTCTCTACAAACAAGTGTTTGCATGACTATACTTAAGTAGAATAATATAATAAGATCAGTTTACAACATAAAGCAGCATTACGAGCTGTTTTTAACCTCTAAAAATGAATGGACGTGAATGAGACCGGAAGTTTCGAGCCAAAAAGATTCAAATGGCTGCGCCCGCTCGTACGCGGAGAATAAGGTGAATGGTGTTCACAGTCAAATAAACACAATAAGTCTCTTAATTTTCTGATGTTAAATATAGGATCCATTTTGAGGCACTCAGAAGGCATTCAGAATATGTGTGCTACCCAAATAATGACTAAAAGTAAGTCTTTGAGAACGGGTTTCTCAAGCCAGGTGGCGCATTAGACGAGGGGCTCATCTCCTGTTTCCAAAATGCATCACAAACTGCTTGAGAAACAGCCCACCCCTACTACAAATTCAAAACAGCTCAAATTTCCAATATACACAAAGGTATAATAAATCTGACTGTTTTTTTTTTGTTTTGTTTTTTGAGCTGAAACTTTAGACACATTCTGGAGACAAAAATTACTTATCTTAAAACTTGAAAAAGAGGTTAAATAGGTGCTCTTTAAATCTTCTGATTTGGAAAAAAAAATTCTGGGTGTCCAAACTTTTTCACAGAACTGTATATATCATTTTAATATTCATACGGAAACATTCTAATATAAATGTTAATGTATACAGCACAATTTAACACACATCACCATTTTGATGCATAGATTTTCCTCCAAAAAGCAATACATGGTGGTGAAAACCTGAGATGTGATGTCTTATACACCAGTTTTTGTAGTCTAGGTTCAGTAAGCTCCCTGGATGAACTAGAGGATGTGAATGATACAAACTATTTCTAAAATATGTTGCCTTTAAAAAAAAAACTAGTTCTTTGGTGATGCAATGGTATCTCCATGCTGACAATGTATGCATCATTATCAGGTTTATTTCAGTGCATTGTTTGACTCTTGACTTGTTTATTCCAGCTCTTTCACTCTCTGTAGTGGTATTTGTACACAGTGTTTTTGCTCTCCTGTCTAACTGTGTGAGTTCATATTTCTCTATAACCCTTCACTGCAGGTTTGGCCCTTCACCTCTTCTTATTTTAACTCAACAACCTGAGACCTGAATACACCTATATCCCTATGAATATAGCCAGAAAGTTTGATTTTGTTTTTAGATACAGTTTAGAGAAACCAGGAACTAAATTATTTTATTTATTAATTATTTAAGTGTCATTTAATTGTTATTTATTGTGTTTGCTTGCTTTATTTATAGAGCACATTTAAAAACAAAAGATGTTGACCAAAGTGCTTTATATATATATATATATATATATATATAATTTATTTATTTTTATTATTTTATTTATTTATTTATTTATTTACTGGAGATTTTTTTTGATGACCTGCTTGCATCATCTTTTAAAAGTGACTCGTATCCAATCGTCTGCATTTACACAGCTCATGGCAAAGGTGCAATGACCAGGGGGAAAAAAAAGAGCGGGCGCTGATTAACAGCTGATAATTAAAGAGTGCTCTTTTCTCTGTTCCTGTATGTAATGTTCGCGGCTTTTGACAAGCTCTTTTACTATAGTTTATGACAGAAAGGTTCTAATTTGTCCATCTTCTTTTGATATATAGGCTTTAAAACTTTAGGTATCTTAATGTAATGTCCATGGTGTAATTTATGCATGTGATGTATGCGCTAGTTTTAGTTTATATTGGTTACGTGGCGGACATTGCGCTCTCTTGCTCTTGTTAACATGCTTAATACCTGTGCTATATGACACTATGAAAGCTGTTTAAGTCCTCATGTATGAGATTTAAGGTTTGGGACTCGGCTGAAGTCTGTTCTGAAAAGAAAGTGTCAGACTTGATGTCATTTGCTATGGTTTTTAAGGATGCACGACTCGCATTGACAGGTGAAAATCTGATCTACCTGCTTACACGGCAGACACGAGAACACAGATCCGGTTCATATCGGATAAATTTCCACATATGAACAAGGCCTGAATCTGATTTGAGTAAATCAGAATCCATGTGATTTGTTCCTGCTTGCAAGTACATGGACGATATCCGATCTGTGCCACATGGGAGAAAAGAATCGGAATTGAGTCACTTGAACAGTGCAGTGTAAATGCGGCTTTTGTTAAAACAAGGTGATTCAGTTTTCTTTGATTGGTTTTAGGATATTGACATGGACTTGCAACTTTCTCTCTCTTTCTCCCTCCCCCTCTCTCTCTCTCTCTCTCTCTCTCGAATACATGGATGTTGTAAATAGATGTGTTGTCTTTAACTTTTTGTTACCATTATTAAACGTTTGAGCCCATTGCTTTTTACACACAGAACAAGTTACTTAAACTCAAAGATAAGGCAACAGGATAAACTAATCCATTAATGTAGTAAGATTAATTTTCCAGACTAGGAAATTACTTGATCTTTGAATTAATTGACAAATAGATTGTAGGCTCCAACAGACGAGCAGTTTAATTTAATGTAATTTTAGTTCAGCTACCGTTAACAATAAAGTCAACTCAAATATTCATACATAATAACTTGTTGTTAATAATATTTAACATTTTATGAGCTTAATTCGCTACATTGTAATAACTCATGAGTTAGGGGGGGGGGGTGGGGGTGGGGGGGGGGGTTATTATTGCGCTCCTCTCATCTTTCATTAACAGCAAACTACTGGTTGGAAGAGCCGGGCTAAGGATATTTCAAGCGGTCAAACTGATGTAATTGAAACATGATGGTGACTCCATAGGAAGCAAATGGTACGATTTGGATCTGGACATCTCTAGTTATAATGGTCATTTCTGACCAGTAAGTCAACATGAGGGTTAATACAATTTTACTATATTGTATTGATCGAGGATGGTACAGTGGCTCAGTGGTTAGCACTGCAGCCTCACAGCAAGAAGGTCGCTGGTTCGAGTCCCGGCTGAGTCAGTTGGCATTTCTGTGTGGAGTTTGCATGTTCTCCACACGTTGGCGTGGGTTTCCTCCGGGTGCTCTGGTTTCTTCAACAGTCCAAACGCATGCACTATAGATGAATTAAATAAACTAAATTGGCCATAGTGGATTAATATATTGGTGGATTAATGTAGGGAATGGTGAATGAGGGGGTGATTTCGGATACAGCCTGTGCCTTGAGTATATCCTGCTCTTTTATATTCAGGATATGTGTGGTGTCTGCAGGTGCTGTAGTGTTAAAGGGCCTCCGGTGTCCTCCTGGGCTCCGACTTCAGGGTGATTCACTGGGAGATTTTGCTGTTGGCTTTATACAGATTGTCTGTTGTGTGGTATTTGTGCTTTACTCTGTCCTGTTGTGTCTGCAGTGATTGTGATTGCGCACCGAAACGGCCTGTAATGTGTGACAGCTGGAACAGTTTGTTAATCTAATAAAGCAGATGTCAAATGATCTATGATCAGTCTTGCCACATTAAGCATAAGTACAAAGCCGTATGCCACTCTGGTTTTTCATAAACCTCCTGTGGAATAATTAAAAACGGCCGTATTCTGCGCTTTTGTAGCGTTTTAGAGGGGGTTTTATGTCTTTTAAATGGTCCATTTGCTACGTCAAGGTTTCTTGCACCGTAATTTAGTTTTTATTTTAGGATTGTTTGTATTCTGCTGTACACTGAAAATTGTTTTAAATGTCACAAACAATTAAATAAATGTCAGGATATTTGATTAATTCTTAAGTAGGGACATTTTTGTTACTTGTTTGCACAAACATAATATTTACAGTATTATATTTATTGATATTTATGGTTTTGTTTTTATTTTTATTTTTTTGGTATCACTGTTTACAGTATAAGACACCTTTATAAGCATAACATGATACAGTAAATGCAACATGGGCTCATTCTGAAAACGCACCCCTATACACATTTCTGGAGTACTGCATTTCGTCGAGTCCGGCGAAGAACGGTTGCAGAAAGCGGGTAAGACTAAAACAAAAGCCAAAAAATAAAATAAACAAGTAAATAACAGGGTGAGAATGTGGTAAAATGTGAAAATGTGGTAAAAATCAGGTGAAGGCTTTCTTTTTCTGTATTTAGGGAAGGAGGAGGGTGGGTCAGTCGACAGCAACCTCTGGTAGATTTGCGCGAGAACAGCAGGCGCGAATAGCACTCGCAAGAGAAATTTGAGATCTGAAAAACATACACAGCGGCCTCTGGTGGATTTGCGAAAACAAAAACGGCAATAAAACATAGCTCCTAGGACGTATTTGCCGTTCTCTAGAAATGTATATAGGGGTACGTAAGCAGAATGAACCTGGGTTGGATAAATGTTATGAATGTAAATAAGGAAATTTGATGCATGTGATTTGTTTGTATTCTGCTGTACACTGAAAATTGTTTTAAATGTCACAAACAATTAAATAAATGTCAGGATATTTGATTAATTCTTAAGTAGGGACATTTGTGTTACTTGTATGCACAAACATAATATTTACAGGATTATATTTATTGATATTTTTGGTTATGGTTTTGTTTTTATTTGGTTATTTTTTTGGTATCACTGTTTACAGTATAAGACACCTTTATAAGCATAACATGATACAGTAAATGCAACATGGGCTCATTCTGAAAACGCACCCCTATACACATTCCTGGAGATCACAAATTACTGCATTTCGTCGAGTCCGGCGAAGAACGGTTGCAGAAAGCGGGTAAGACTAAAACAAAAGCCAAAAAATTAAATAAACAAGTAAATAACAGGGTGAGAATGTGAAAAAATCTGAAAATGTGGTAAAAATCAGGTGAAGGCTTTTCTTTTTCTGTATTGTTTTTGAAAACACTGTCGGTTGTGTTTAGGGAAGGAGGAGGGTGGGTCAGTCGACAGCAACCTCTGGTAGATTTGCGCGAGAACAGCAGGCGCGAATGGCACTCGCAAGAGAAATTTGAGATCTGAAAAGCATACACAGCGGCCTCTGGTGGATTTGCGAAAACAAAAACTGCAGTAAAACATAGCTCCTGGGACGTATTTGCCGTTCTCTAGAAATGTATATAGGGGTGCGTAATCAGAATGAACCTGGGTTGGATAAATGTTATGAATGTGAATAAGGAAATTTGATGCATGTGATTTGTTTGTATTCTGCTGTACACTGAAAATAGTTTTAAATGTCACAAACAATTAAATAAATGTCAGGATATTTGATTAATTCTTAAGTAGGGACATTTTTGTTACTTGTATGCACAAACATAATATTTACAGGATTATATTTATTGATATTTTTGGTTATGGTTTTGTTTTTATTTGGTTATTTTTTTGGTATGACTGTTTACCGTATAAGACACCTTTATAAGCATAACATGATACAGTAAATGCAACATGGGCTCATTCTGAAAACGCACCCCTATACACATTTCTGGAGTACTGCATTTCGTCGAGTCCGGCGAAGAACGGTTGCAGAAAGCGGGTAAGACTAAAACAAAAGCCAAAAAATAAAATAAACAAGTAAATAACAGGGTGAGAATGTGGAAAAAATCTGAAAATGTAGTAAAAATCAGGTGAAGGCTTTCTTTTTCTGTATTGCTTTTGAAAACACTGTTGTGTTTAGGGAAGGAGGAGGGTGGGTCAGTCGACAGCAACCTCTGGTAGATTTGCGCGAGAACAGCAGGCGTGAATGGCACCTGCAAGAGAAATTTGAGATCTGAAAAGCATACACATTGGCCTCTGGTGGATTTGCGAAAACAAAACTGCAGTAAAACATAGCTCCTGGGATGTATTTGCCGTTCTCTAGAAATGTATATAGGGGTACGTAATCAGAATGAACCTGGGTTGGATAAATGTTATGAATGTAAATAAGGAAATTTGATGCATGTGATTTGTTTGTATTCTGCTGTACACTGAAAATAGTTTTAAATGTCACAAACAATTAAATAAATGTCAGGATATTTGATTAATTCTTAAGTAGGGACATTTGTGTTACTTGTATGCACAAACATAATATTTACAGGATTATATTTATTGATATTTTTGGTTATGGTTTTGTTTTTATTTAGTTATTTTTTTGCTATGACTGTTTACAGTATAAGACACCTTTATAAGCATAACATGATACAGTAAATGCAACATGGGCTCATTCTGAAAACGCATCCCTATACACATTTTTGGAGATCACAAATTACTGCATTTCGTCGAGTCCGGCGAAGAACGGTTGCAGAAAGCGGGTAAGACTAAAACAAAAGCCAAAAAATAAAATAAACAAGTAAATAACGGTGAGAATGTGGTAAAATCTGAAAATGTGGTAAAAATCAGGTGAAGGCTTTCTTTTTCTGTATTTAGGGAAGGAGGAGGGTGGGTCAGTCGACAGCAACCTCTGGTAGATTTGCACGAGAACAGCAGGCGCGAATGGCACCTGCAAGAGAAATTTGAGATCTGAAAAGCATACACAGCGGCCTCTGGTGGATTTGTGAAAACAAAAACTGCAGTAAAACATAGCTCCTGGGACGTATTTGCCGTTCTCTAGAAATGTATATAGGGGTGCGTAATCAGAATGAACCTGGGTTGGATAAATGGTATGAATGTAAATAAGGAAATTTGATGCATGTGATTTGTTTGTCTTCTGCTTTACACTGAAAATTGTTTTAAATGTCACAAACAATTAAATAAATGTCAGAATATTTGATTAATTCTTAAGTAGGGACATTTGTGTTACTTGTATGCACAAACATAATATTTACAGGATTATATTTATTGATATTTTTGTTTATGGTTTTGTTTTTTAGTAATTTTTTTGGTATCACTGTTTACAGTATAAGACACCTTTATAAGCATAACATGATACAGTAAATGCAACATGGGGTCATTCTGAAAACGCACCCCTATACACATTTCTAGTGTACTGCATTTCGTCGAGTCCGGCGAAGAACGGTTGCAGAAAATTAAAGTAAGACTAAAACAAAACCAAAAAATAAAATAAACAAGTAAATAACAGGGTGAGAATGAGGTAAAATCTGAAAATGTGGTAAAAAATCAGGTGAAGGCTTTCTTTTTCTGTATTGCTTTTGAAAACGCTGTCGGTTGTTGTGTTTAGAGAAGGAGGAGGGTGGGTCAGTCGACAGCAACCTCTGGTAGATTTGCGTGAGAACAGCAGGCACGAATGGCACTCACAAGAGAAATTTGAGATCTGAAAAGCATACACAGCGGCCTGTGGTGGATTTGCGAAAACAAAAACTGCAGTAAAACATAGCTCCTGGGACATATTTGCCGCTCTCTAGAAATGAATATAGGGGTGCGTAATCAGAATGAACCTGGATTGGATAAATGTTATGAATGTAAATAAGGAAATTTGATGCATGCTTATGTGATTTGTCATTAACTCTTACCCTGCCATTGACAAATTAAAAAAAAAAAAAATTCATGAAACCTACCTGCATTTAAATGGGTATAAGACATGAAGATAGAATAAAATGTTTTTTGTTTTGTTTCTTAAAGTGGAGAGTTGGTTCTTTATTTTGATATTTAATATGGTCCTATTCCTAGCCGAAAAATACTCAGAGGACTGACAAATTTAGGTGAAAATCATCAAATATGTTGGCAGTGGCTGGAAACTTTTAATAAAAACACTGGCAGGGAAAGATTTAAGAGTCATTAGCTCAATTATGTCATTTTAAAGCAAAGGTGACTTGTTGTCGTAAACATGAATGTCAAGATACCGTTACAATTATCATGAATATTTTTCTGATCCCTTTTGTCATGTAAAATGAATGTCCCAGTGAACTTGTCAAATGAATTTATAACAGGAGCATTAATATAATATTAATATAATAATGACAAATTTGTCCAGGATGCCGGAGTTAAACCCCTATTCTTTTTCGAAGGACATCCTGAGATTTTTAACATGTACAGAGAGTCAGGACCTCGGTTTTGGCCCAATCCCAATTCTATTTTTGTACCCCTTCCCCTTGGCCCTTGAAACAGAGTGTGAAGGGGAAGGGCTTGAAAATTTACCCCTAAGAAATAGGATGAGCTATTCCAAATGCATTATTTGTTATTTATTTTCAGGAAATCACTGAAGGCATATATCATGTTATCATTACGATATAATGTGGCAGTAAGATCGTAACTGTATTGTGTATTTACACCATGTCCATATTCATCTATGTAAATACATAAGATCAACATTAGAGCAATTCCAGCGTTATGGATGTGACCTGCAGTAAAATCTCAAAGCATAAATTGACAGAGGAGGTATTTGGTAACATGAAATTAAAACGTCTGTTTGTATATCAAAACAACTAGCCACAGAGTTGTGGGATCAGAAAAATATCTGATCATCAATGTCTGAAACGTTATATATTTTAAATTAGTAAAATAAACATGCGTTATGGATCTGACAAAGTCTGCAAGTTTACAGTATACAACATACTTTGTAGAAATTCTGTGAATTAAACTGCACAACCCAAACTATACAATGCTAATCAAAAGGATAAGAGTTGGCTCACTATAGAACAAAAATCATTGGTTTTTATTTGATTTAACAGTTTTGCATTTATGAGGAAAAATTGTCATTATGGATGTGACAGATGTGAAATTGTGACTTAATCAAATATAATTGTTTGAAAACATTGACAGAGACATTTTTGAATATTTTTAAAGCACTTAAAAATACAAGCCTACACAAAAAACGCAGAAACTATTTTGATATTTTAGCAAAAAAAAAATTCATGGCAAGGTTGACATTTGCATGGAATTGCTCATTAACATCATACCAGGACACTTTCAATTCAATTCACCTTTATTTGTATAGCGCTTTTACAATGTAGATCGTGTCAAAGCAGCTTCACATAGAAGATCATAGTAAATTGAAACGGTGTCAGTCCAGTTTTAAGTGTTTAAGTTCAGTGTAGCTCAGTTCAGTGTGGTTTAATATTCACTACTAGAGTCCAAACACTGAAGAACAAATCCATCGATGCAAAGCTCTACAGGTCCTGAACCATGCAAGCCTGTGGCTACAGCGGCGAGGAAAAAACTTCACCAATTGGCGAAAGTGAAGAATTGAAAAAAACCTTGAGAGAAACCAGACTCCGTTGTGACACGATCAAATCTCCGGTGACAAAACATCTTGTGCAATGCTGCAGTCTAGGTGCTGGAGAAGCTGGATGTCAGCGAGACTCCTCTGTCCCTGGAGTGTCACTGGAATCAGCCGCATGCTCTCCTCTCCTCCATGACCACCACAGCAGCTGCTCAGGATACGGCCTGGTCCAGGATTATGGAAACCTTTGTATCATCTCGTCGCTGGTCTTGGATCGCATCAGTGGCGCTACATAGTCTCTGGGGTCTCGGGATGAGTATTCCGAGGTGGAAATAGAGAATAAAGAGAATAATTAGCGTAGCTGCTGTTCATAGTGTATAAAAACGAGATGCGTGGAGCACATTAATGTATCACACCGTTATGGGCTGTATTTACTAAAAAAATAGGTCTTTAATCTAGTTTTGAACTTTGAACTTGCCAAAAGGTCATTCCCAGCCACTAGACTTTTCTGACAGGGTATTCAAGTGTCAGAGTCTTGTGGGACTGCGATACAGGAGTAATTATTAGTGATTATAAATAGCCAAATTTGGCTGTTTTTATTGTAATGTTTTTTGTTGTTGTTGTTTTTTTTTTAATACATGATGGTAAAACACAAACGCAGTTATTAATGTATTAAAACATATGTTTGTTTGTTGTAAAAATTCGTAATAATGACAAAAAAATACAAATTTGTGCATGTCCTGACTTCCGCATGCAGCTATGTGTGTTCTTGTGTTTACATAGATGACTATAGGCACAGATAAATAATGTAGATGTAAATACACAGTACTGTTACGACCTTATTCCCACATTATATTGTTATTATGATAACATGATATTGTTGCCTTCGGCGATTTCCTGAAGGTAAATACCAAAACATAACTGTAAGCTACCAACTGGAATAATAACAGCAGTCACCATTGTCGATCTCATATGAAGAGCTCGTGACAACTTTTGATGACGTATTAGGTTGTTGTAGTGTTGTCCTTCACACTCTGCTTCAAGGGCTCAAGAGGAAGGGGTAAGCTTAAAAAAAAGTAGAATTTGTATTGGCCCTAGAAGAGTCCTTTTTAAACGAGAGCGAGTTTGCATTGGCCTTCAGTCACGACCATGGAAGCATCAGTGTTGTGTAACAGTGGATTAGAAATAGATGACAGCTTTGGTCTGCAGTAACACACTGTGCTGTCAGACGCTCTGCCGCTGTGCTACATGCTCTGATGTCTGTTAGAGTCACTCACATCCAACAGCATCAACCCGCAAGTCTGGCAACTGATCAGACACATGAAACGCGCAATTAATCAATAAATCACCAGTGATGAATAAATCTATTCATGCTGAATACATGACTTTATGAAGTGTTTTTATGTGCTGCTGTTCGCAAGATTTGGGGTCGGTTAGATTTTTGTGCCAGAAGAGTTGTTCACCTTGCCTGCGTTTGTTTGTTACAAAAAAAGCAAATCATATTACAGGAAAAAAAAATATACAGACTCACTGGCCACTTTATTAGGTACACCTTACTAGTACTATGTTGGACCCCCTTTTGCCTTTAGAACTGTCTTAATCCTTTGGTGCATAGATTGAACAAGGTACTGGAAATATTTCTTAGATTTTGGTCCATATTGACAAGATGGTAGGATGTAGTTGCTGCAGATTTGTCGGCTGCACATCCATGATGTGAATCTCCCATTCCACCACATCCCAAAGGTGCTCTGTTGGATTGAGTTTTAGTGACTGCAGGGGTCATTTGAGTACAGTGAACTCATTGTAATGTTCAAGAAACCAGTCTGAGATGATGGTTTATGACATGGTGCGTTATCCTGCTGGAAATAGCCATCAGAAGATGAGTACACTGTGGTCATAAAGGGATGGACATGGTCATCAACAATACTCAGGTAGGCTGTGGCGCTGACACAATGCTCAATTGGTACTAAAGGGCCCAATGTGTGCCAAGAAAATATCCCCCACACCATTACACCTCCACCACCAGCCTTAACGGTTGATACAAAGCAGGATCAATCCATGCTTTCATGTTGTTGATGCCAAATTCTGACCCTACCATCCGAATGTGGGAGAAGAAATCGAGACTCATCAGACCAGGCAACGTTTCTCCAATCTTCTATTGTGTGAATTTTAGCCTCAGTTTCCTGTTCTTAGCTGATAGGAGTGGCACCCGGTGTGGTCTTCTGCTGCTGTAGCCCATCCGCCTCAAGGCTGAACATGTTGTGCGTTCAGAGATGCTCTTCTGCAGACCTCAGTTGTAACGAGTGGTTTGAGTTACTGTGGCCTTTCTATCAGATAGAACCAGTCTGGCCATTCTCCTCTGACCTCTGGCATCAACAAGGCATTTGCGCCCACAGAACTGCCGCTCACTGGATATTTTCTCTTTTTCAGACTATTCTCTGTAAACCCTAGAGATGGTTGTGCGTGAAAATCTCAGTAGATCAGCAGTTTCTGAAATGCTCAGACCAGCCTGTCTGGCACCAACAACCATGCCACATTCAAAGTCACTTAAATCCCCTTTCTTCCCCATTCTGATGCTCGCGTTGAACTGCAGCAGATCGTCATGACCAGGTCTACATGCCTAAATGTATTGAGTTGCTGCCATGTGATTGATTTGATTAGAAATTTGCATTAACGAGCAGTTGGAGCAGTTCATTAGCTCTCCTGTAACATTTTAATTCTTTTTAAAAACATATTTTAATAATTGTTGCTTAATGGACAGAATTTTTTTTTTAAACAGTAGATTTAATAAATATTTTAGTTATAAATACTGATTAATAAACAAATAATACTTTCCTCATAAGAAAAAAAAACCCGAAGGAAATGGTGGCCAATAGCCTTGGTCTGTTTAACATCACTTGGAAAATATGAAAATAAATAAATAAATAAATAAATATATATATATATATATATATATATAGAAATTAATGTAAAGTATGAAATCATTTAGACATCATTTATGTATCTATTTTGTCAAACATATTCTAAAAAGTTAAACTACGGCCTCATTTACTCTTCTTATCTTCATCTTTGAAGATATTGAACCTGCTCTTTTTTTAAGTCATTAAAGTAAATGGGAAAGCTGCAAAGATAACTAAGAAGCACCACAGAAATACTTCAAAATAGATATATTTTAAAGTGAAAATTCAATGCGCAGTTGTGTTTGAGTAACTCCAAGGTGTGCAGCACTACACCCTTTCACACATGCAGACATTTTGGCTGAAATTTCCAGTCATTTTATTTATCTTTAGTAACTACCTTGTTAAACGCTGCAAATTTACTTCTGGCAGTTTTTCAGAGTTCGAAGAGCCTCTTTTATACAAAATTGAATTGATGATAAAATGACACAATTTTATTAACAAAAAAAACATGACATGACTAAAATGTTCGCACACTCTCAAATAGAGCTGGGTGATTTTTGGGGGAAAACATCTAATTGCGTCTTGTTTTTTGTCTTGATTTGATTTTCGATTTTAATATTGTAGTTAAGCTTCAGCTTCTGAAGCTCTGATTGTAGCTTCTTACAGATAAAATGCAGTGAATGTAACTGAAAAGATATCAACTTATATTAGCAAACAACTCTGAAACTGTACTTTGCTTGTTAGAGGTGTGAACCTACACTGGTCTCACGGTTTGGTTCGCTTCTGATTATCATGCCTTCGGTTCAATTAGAAATCTCGGTGCATTGACGATGCTTTCCATGCACAATTTTATAATTTACCTCACAGGTGCTGTTCACCGATGAGTGACACTGATAAACTGCAGCAGCGCAGTGTTGCCAGATTGGGCGGTTTTGGATAGGCATTTCAGCGGGTTTTGGATAATTTTTGGGCTGGAATCAGTCAGCTACATCTGGCAACATTGCAGCGGCGGTCACAGTTGATCCATGATAGACACGGTGGAGAGAACTCGCACGCTCGTCTGTATCCAGAAGTGTAACAGAAGAGGAAGAGTCACACAGCCGGTCAAATGAGCCACAGTAAGAGAGAGAAATGGACTTTACTTTTATTCTCTCAATCGCAGTGAAATAGGGGCTTCTACTGTAAGTGTCGGTGAAAGACGATCCAGCAAACACACACGCAGTGAAATTGTGCACAGTTTCTGCGTTTAAGTAGTTGGAGCGTTGTAAATACTTGCACTCGCCTCCCTCGCCATAGTAAGCAACAATTCTGCGACGGCTCTTACAAATGACCTGGGTTTTGTTTGGTGTCTGTGACTTTGAAACAAAGATGTTCTCTTATTACCGATGTGCTGTTTTTCTTTGATATTTATTTGTCTATTAATGATAAGCGGCGGACGCCATCATCCCATTTGTTTGCGCTTTCCTGTTTTTGTTTTTTTTATTGTGGGCGTTCCGCATCGTTCGGTTGTACAAATCTGATTGGGCAGAACGATCCAGCCGCTAGCAATCATAAGCACGTGATCCTCTCGAAATTTGTTTATAACTAAACTTCACTAATCAAACAACAAAATTTCTGTTTAACGGAGAGAAGATTTTTCTCAACCCATTTTTAAACGTAACAGATTGAATAACTCTCTTCTAATAACTGATTTCTTTTATCTTTGTCATGATGACAGTTAATAATATTTTACTAGATATTTTTCAAGATACTAGTATTTAGTTTAAAGTGACATTCAAAGGCTTAATTCAATCAAAAAAATATTGCTTAAGGGGGCTAATAATATTAACCCTAAAATAGGTTTCAAAATATTAAAAACTGCTTTTATTCTAGCCGAAATAAAACAAATAAACCTTTCTCTAGAAGAAAAAAATTTATAGGAAATGTGAAAAATTCCTCTGTTAACCATCAATTGGGGAATATATATATATATATATATATATATATATATATATATATATATATATATATATATATATATATATATATATATATATATATATATATATATATATATATATATATATATATATATATGTATATATATATATATATATATATATATATATATATATTCATTCATTCATTCATTCACAGGACAGCGAATAATTTTGACCTCAACTGATAATCGTTTTGAATAATTGTGATTACAATTATGACCAAAATAATCGTGATTGTGATTTTTCCCATAATCGAGCAGCCCTAACTCTGCCCCAGAAAAGCGCATGAAAATGAAATGAATGAATAAACTATATAAATAAAATAAAGTAAATAGGTAAAAGTAAATAAATAAATGAATGAATGAGTAACTTGCTTTGTGGGTTATAAATACAATATATATCATAATGGGGAACAATGGTTAAAGAAAAAAAAAAGAGGAAACATGACAATTGAAGTTCTTCATTTAATCCCTTCAGACATACACAGTCCTTATTTTAAAAAAAGCCATAAGGACTGTGTCTAAAGTATTGTAAAAAATTGTGTCTAAAATAACTCTTTGTAACTTTACCCACTTGCTTGTGGGCACTTTTATCCACTTGTTAATTTTACTCGTCTTGCTCGTGATTTCTGTTCTCGTGTTTTTTGTTTTTTCCTACATGAGTGACAAAACAATCATGGTGAATATAATAGCGCAGCTCTACTGTGAATATGCTTTGCTGCTCATCATGACTGGAGGTTTTGACTCTTCACAAGCTCTTGTACTGTAAAGCCCTGCATCAATATTTCTAATCAAGATCCTCTCACCTCAAACAACCCCACCATTATATTTCATATCTGTGTGAGAGAATTTATGAGACACTGGTTACCCGCTGTGTGTGTGTGTGTGGATTTGAATACATGTGATCAAAGAGTTCAATACGAGGGGATTAGAATACAATGAGAAACACACACACACTTGTACAGCTATCTTATGGGGACTTCTCATAGATGTAATGTGTTTGTACTGTACAGACCAAATACTCCACCCCTAAACCAATCCCTCACAGAAATCACGCTGCAATTTTACATTTTTGAATTACTTTATTCTGTGAGAGTTGTGAGCCGTTTTCCTCATAAGGACCAAAAATGTCCCCAAAAGGTCAAAATGTACTGGTATTGCTATACTTGTAAGGACATTTCGTCATACAAGACACAAATGCACGCACACACCTCGTACAGACATTAAATGGTTCTGGATCACAGTGTTATTCTTTTAGGATCATTAAGGTATTGTATATTAAATATTGTTTGATAAGAATCTGAATTAATTTGTGTTTTTATACATTCATTTTAGTTTAATTTTAGTTTTTTGTACATTTTATATGGGTTTTATCATTTATTCATTGATATTTTTATATATTTTTTATTATTATTACTATTGTTGTTAGTGTTGTTGTTTATTATTATTATTATTATTGTTATTATTATTATTTATTTATTTATTTATTTATTTATTTATTAGATATTTATTTATTTAATTATTTATTTATTAGATATATTTGTATTAAATGTATTTATTTATTAGATATATTTGTATTAAATTTATTTATTTATTAGATATATTTGTCTACTTTCATATTTTTTAATAATCTGGGTGAAATAATGTTTTATCACAATTTAGTGTGACAGATATATTTGTAAAAATAAAATAAAACGATAACGCTTAATAATGCGTATTAAACAATAAGTGGTCGCATATAGAAATTTGATTTATGGCCATATATAAACCCACACAGACACACACTTAGAGCTAATATATACAGTATGTATATACATGTACTTTCAATGGTTGAAAATCATATTTGTAAATGGCAATTATTGCAATATTTTAGAATGAATGGTATATATGTGAAATATATGATATGAAATAATCTTATACATGTGTATAATCTAAACATGAAGCATGTCATATATGTCATTTGCATGCATTGTCATATATCAGATTTCTATATTGGATCATCATAGTTTGATTGCATTTTAAATGAATGAAGCTTATTTATGTCTAAATATTTCAAATGTAGTCCTTAAAGAGAGCATTTATTGTCAGCAAATGATTCCTATTTGAAATAATGCGTGACGCTATAATGCTTCTGTAAATCATAGGAAAAATGTATGCTTCTCTTTTTTTTTTTTTTTTTTTTAAACAGGACTCAATAATAAATAAATAAATGTATTTAAATAATTTTTATTTCAAGATTTTTCTTTTTTTGGGGATTTAAAAAAAATTAAAATAGTAAAATAAATAAATGTATTATAAAAACATTTATTTATTTAATTTTTTTCCTTTTTTTGGAAAAACAAAACATTAAAATAAAATAACTAATTAAATCTGTTAGTTTATGACAAATACATTTTATTTAAAGATTTTTCCTTTTTGGGAACTTTTTTTAATATAAATAATAAAATAAATTAATTTATTATAAATGCTTTTGTTTATTTCAATATTTTTCATTTTGGGGGGAAAAATATAAATACAAATTAATTAGTTAATTATAAAACAAAATATTAACTTAAAATAAAATAACTAATTAAATCTGTTAGTTTATGACAAATACATTTTATTTAAAGATTTTTCCTTTTTGGGAACTTTTTTTAATATAAATAATAAAATAAATTAATTTATTATAAATGCTTTTGTTTATTTCAATATTTTTCATTTTGGGGGGAAAAATATAAATACAAATTAATTAGTTAATTATAAAACAAAATATTAACTTAAAATAAAATAACTAATTAAATCTGGTAGTTTATGACAAATACATTTTATTTAAAGATTTTTCCTTTTTGGAAAAAAAATTATTATAAATAAATGTATTTCAAGATTTGTCTTTTTGGGGGTTTTTAAAAAAATAAAAATAGTAAAATAAAATAAATAAATCTATTAGTTTATTATAAATACATTTATTTTTATAAATATGTTTTCCTTTTTGGGAAAAATTAAATAGTGAAATAAATAAATGTATTCTAAATACATTTATTTCAATATTTTTCCATTTTTGGGAAAACGTGTAAAATAGTAAGTTAAAATAAAATAATTGAATCTATTAATTCATTATATTTAATAATTTTTCAGTTTTTTTGGAAAAAAATAAATAAAAATCTATTAATTTATTTATTATAAATACATTTTTTTATTTAAAGATTTTTCCATTTTGGGGAAAAAAATTTAATAAATTAATAAATCTATTTTATCTTTAGGAAAAAATAATAAACAAATCTATTAATTTATTATAAAAAAAAAATTTTATTCCACAAATTTCCTTTTTGTGAAAAAATAAATAAAAATAGTAAAATAAAATAAATAATTAAATCTATTAATTTTTCACAAAAACATTTATTTATTTAAATATTTGTTTTCCTTTATGGGGAAAACATTATTATAAATATTTTATTTAAAGATTTTCCCCTGAGAAAAAATAAAATAAAACAGTAAATCTATTATTTTTACCTTTTTAGGAAAGAATTTAAAATATAAGTAAGTAAATAAGTCTATTAATTTATTATAAATACATTTATTTAAAGGTTTTTCCTTTTTGGGAAAATAAAATAAGTATATAAAATCTTTTTTTAATGCTTTAAGACCTGTTTTTTTCTTACTTTATTTTAAGTTCAACTAAATGAAGTCCTGAATATTTAATTGCCAGCTACATCTGAAATAAAATAAGTTTAATTTCTGCATTTAATGTTAAAGTTCAAGAGCTTAATAATAGACCGAAAGTGCTGCAGAAAACCATTAAGGAATCTTTATGTTCTAAGTTACAGTACGGGCGATGCATACGGGCTGTGTGCATGTGTGAGAGAGATTAATTATGCACTAATGGCCGGTTTTTCTTAATTAATATGTGTCAGCACACAGTGGTGGATGTGAATGAAGAGTGAAGGATATTCTTTTAATTATTGAAGGAGGCGAAGAGAAATGATCTCTGCTTTATTAATGAGGCTTCTGCAGCGACTAATAGGAAACACGACTAACGCACTTCAGATTAATCCCGTGTACATTAAGACCTCTAATATCAGAATATGTAATTCACCCGGAGCGATGTGGATGAATAATAGATTGCGCTCTCTCTCTCTCTCTCGTCTTTGTTCAATGGCACTTATGAGCTGTGGTTTTGTCTGTCTTTATTTAGTTCATCTTTACACCGCAGTGAGAAAAGACTTCTGCTGGCTGGAGGGGTTTTATGCTCATGTTGTAGTTTTTTGTAGTCTTTCTTTAAATGTTATTATTAGCTGATGATGAAGAGGTGATTAATTAAAGAAGCCTTTTTAGATTTTCATTTAATTTTCACTTTGACTTTTTCTTTTTTTTTCTTTTTTTCTGTCCTTCTGTCTATTTTCTTTCCTTTTTTCTTTTTCTTCCACTTTATTTCTCTTTTTTCATCCATTTTATTTTTTTTCTTTCTTTTTTTCTCCATTTTCTTTCTTTTTCTTTCTCTTTTTTCTCTTTCTATAATTTTCTTTCATTTTCTTCCCTTTACTTTTCCTTGTTTCTGTCTTTCTGTCTTTGTATTCTTTCTTTTTTTACTTTTTCTTTTTCTCTTCCACTTTATTTCTTTTCTTTGTTTCTTTACTTTTCTTGTGCTTTTTTTCTGTCTGTGTTCTTTCATTTTCTTTTTTCCTTTTCTTTCCCCTTTTTTCTCCCATTTTCTTTTGTTTTCTTTTTTTTCTCCTTTTCTTTCTTTTTTCCATTTTCTTCCCTTTACTTTTCCTTGTTTTCTGTTTTTCTGTCTTTGTACTTTTTTTCTCTTCCACTTTATCTCTTTTTCTTTGTTTCTTTACTTTTCTTTAGCTTTTTTCTGTCTGTGTTCTTTCTTTCATTTTTCTTTTTCTTTTTTCCTTTTCTTTTTCTCCTTTTTTCTTCCATTTTCTTTGTTTCTTTTATTCTCATTTCTTTTTTTCCATTTTCTTTTGTTTCTTTATTCTCATTTTCTTTTTTTCCATTTTCTTTTGTTTTCTTTATTCTCATTTTCTTTTTTTTCCATTTTCTTCTTGGTTTCTTTTATTCTCATTTTCTTTTTTTTTCCATTTTCTTTTCTTACTTTTCCTTGTTTTCTGTCTTTGTATTCTTTCTTTTTTTACGTTTTCTCCTTTTTTATTTTTTTCTCTTCCAATTTATCTCTTTTTCTTTGTTTCTTTACTTTTCTTAGCTTTTTTCTGTCTGTGTTCTTTCTTTCATTTTTCTTTTTCTTTTTTCCTTTTCTTTTCTCCTTTTTTCTTCCATTTCTTTTGTTTTCTTTATTCTCATTTTCTTTTTTTTCCATTTTCTTTTGTTTTCTTTTATTCTCATTTTCTTTTTTTTCCATTTTCTTTTGTTTTCTTTTATTCTCATTTTCTTTTTTTCCATTTTCTTTTCTTTACTTTTCCTTGTTTTCTGTCTTTGTATTCTTTCTTTTTTTACTTTTTCTCTTTTTTATTTTTTTCTCTTCCACTTTATCTCTTTTTCTTTGTTTCTTTACTTTTCTTTAGCTTTTTTCTGTCTGTGTTCTTTCTTTCATTTTTCTTTTTCTTTTTTCCTTTTCTTTTCTCCTTTTTTCTTCCATTTTCTTTTGTTTTCTTTTATTCTCATTTTCTTTTTTTTCCATTTTCTTTTGTTTTCTTTTATTCTCATTTTCTTTTTTTTCCATTTTCTTTTGTTTTCTTTTATTCTCATTTTCTTTTTTTTCCATTTTCTTTTCTTTACTTTTCCTTGTTTTCTGTCTTTGTTTTCTTTCTTCTTTTTCTTCCATTTTCTTTCTCTTTTTCTTTATTTTTTCTTTTCTTTGTCTTTCTTTTTTCTATCTTTCTGTCTTTGCTTTGTTTCCTTAATTTTTTTCTATTCTTCAATTTCATTTCATTTCTGTCTTTCTCTTTTTCTTTTTCTTTCTTTTTTCTTCCATTTTCTTCTCTTTTTTCTTTTGTTTGTCTTCTCCTTTCCTTCTTTTTTTATAATTTTCTTTCATTTTCTTCCCTTTACTTTTCCTTGTTTTCTGTCTTTCTTTCTTTTTTTACTTTTTTTCTCTTCCACTTTATTTCTTTTTCTGTTTCTTTACTTTTCTTTTCCTTTTTTCTGTCTGTGTTCTTTCTTTCATTTTTCTTTCTTTTTTCTTCCATTTTATTTTTCTTTCTTCTTTCTTTTTTCCTTTTTTTCTGTCTTTCTGTCTTTTTCTTTTTTTCTTTCTCTTTTTTCTTCCATTTTCTTTTTTTTCTTTTGTTTTTCCTTTTTCTTTCTTTTTTCTGTCTTTGCTTTCTTTTTTTCTTCTATTGTGTTTTTCTTTTTTTTTCTTTGGTTTTTCATTTCCTTTTTTCTTTTTTCTGTCTACTTTCTTTTTTCCTCCTTTTCCTTATTTTATTTCTCTTTTTCTTTTCCTTTTTTGTCTTTGTTCTTTTTTTATTTTCTTTTTTCTATCTATCTATCTATCTATCTATCTATCTATCTATCTATCTATCTATCTATCTATCTATCTATCTATCTATCTATCTATCTATCTATCTATCTATCTATCTATCTATCTATCTATCTATCTATCTATCTTTCCATTTTGCCTGTCATTACTGTTCTGATTTAATGATTTAATAAAAATATTGGAGTAATTAGTGTTAAAATGTATATTTTAATTTTTAATGTCTTGTAATAATAGATCTTGTATATTATTAATAACTGAACTAAATGTTTCTATAAATTAGAATTATAAATAAACGAAAGTTGAATTTTCCAAGATGTTAAAATCTTTTATTATTAAATCAAAATATTTGTGCAGCTCGGAGGCTTAGTGGTTAGCGCTGTCACCTCATAGCAAGAAGATCACTGGTTCGAATCCTGGCTGGGTCAGTTGGCATTTCTTTGCATGTTCTCCCTGTTTTGGCAAGGGTTTCTTCCGGGTGCTTCGATACCCTCCTCCCCCCACCCCCGGTCCAAACACATGCGTTATAGGTGAATTGAATAAATTAAATTGTGTGTATGGATGTTTCCCAGTGATGGGTTGTAGCTGGAAGGGCATCTGCTATGTAAAACATATGCTGGATAAGAAGGCGGTTCATTCCGCTGTGGCGACCCCAGAGTAATAAAGGGACTAAGTCGAAAAGAAAATGAATGAATGAGTTGGTTGTTCATTCGGCTGTGGCAACCCCTAATGAATAAAGAGACTAAGCTGAAGGAACATTAATGAACGAGTATATTACATTATATTACATTACATTATAATATGTTATTATATTACATTATATTATATTATATTATTACATTACATTACATTATTACATAACATTATTACATTACATTACATTACATTACATTATTACATTACATTACATTATTACATTACATTATATTATTACATTACATTATATTATTACATTACATTATATTATATTATATTATAATATATTATATTATATTATTATATTACATTACATTATAATATATTACTATATTACATTACATTACATTATATTATATTATTATATTACGTTACATTATATTATATTATATTATATTATATTATTATATTACATTACATTATAATATATTACTATATTACATTACATTATATTATATTATATTATTACATTATATTACGTTACATTATATTATTATATTACATTACATTATATTATATTATTATATTACATTACATTATAATATATTACTATATTACATTACATTACATTATATTATATTATTATATTACGTTACATTATATTATATTATATTATATTATTATATTACATTACATTATAATATATTACTATATTACATTACATTATATTATATTATATTATTATATTACATTATATTATATTATTATATTACATTACATTATATTATATTATTACATTATATTATATTATTATATTACATTACATTATAATATATTACTATATTACATTACATTACATTATATTATATTATTATATTACATTACATTATATTATATTATTATATTACATTACATTACATTATATTATTACATTACATTATATTATATTATTACATTACATTATATTATGACATTACATTACATTATATTATATTATTACATTACATTACATTATATTATATTATATTATTACATTACATTATATTATTACATTACATTACATTATATTATATTATTATATTACATTACATTACATTACATTACATTTTTTCATTTTTTATTTTTGTTTTGTTTTTTGCCAGTTTTCCAAAATGTATTATCTGTATTTATTTATTTATTTATTTATTTATTTATTTTTATTTTAAATTTCCTCAAATACAAAGAGAGCCTTGTATTTAATTTCAAAATATTGCTTCTGAAATCACATCTTGTGCTTCTTTATACCCCATCGTGACTTATTAATTAGTTTCCCACTGTTCTTACTATTACCTCGGTGGTAAAAATATCTACCCTGATTTATCTATTTTTCAAATAATAAACTGGTTCCATTTCGCAATTCCGTTTCCATGCCAACAAGATCAAGGTAAAAATTTACACCAGTCAGAACGATAGGTAAACATGAACACTAACTAATTAACAAGCCAGACACAGCAGCCACACTCACAGTGGATAAGAAGATGAAGACAAGAAACCAAAGCTTCATCAACAACATGAAGCCTTGAAAATATATAATAAAAAAGGTGACAAGTTCACGATGTTTCTCAGAGAAATTGCGTTTTATTTACAGATGTAATTGTTCATTAATCGGAGTCAGACACTGATGTGAGATGCAGATTTCACACACCAGCGGATCCTGTGGAGATGAAGATCAAGAAATGACCTTGATCTGTGTTCTGGGAATATGATGATATGAAGGAGTGAATTAATTTGAGTTTTGAAGCTCTTCAAGAGAGAGTTCACATAAAAATTAAAATTCAGTTATTTACTCGCTCTCTGCTTGTTCCAAACCTTTTCGAGTTTCTTGGAGTCAAATATTCATTCATTTTCTTTTCTTTCCCTTTATTAATCTGGGGTCGCCACAGTGGAATGAATCGCCAACTTATCCAGCATATGTTTAACGCAGCGGATGCCCTTCCAGCTGCAACCCATCTTTGGGAAACATCCATACACATTCATTCACACTCATACACTACCGATAATTTAGCCAACCTAATTCATCTGTACCGCATGTCTTTGGACTGTGGGGGAAACCGGAGCACCCGGAGGAAACCCACTCAGACGCGGGGAGAACATGCAAACTCAAAACAGAAATGACAACTGACCCAGCCGAGGCTCGAACAAGTGACGTTCTTGCTGTGAGGCGACAGCGCTACCTACTGCGCCACCACGTTGCCCCGGAGGAAAATATATTATGACAATATTAAAAACTGATAGCCCTTGTGCTGTATTTTAACAATATAAGTGTAATGGCGTGTGGCTTGACACACAAAATCCTGCATGGAGTTTGCTAAAAAACACCTGAAGAACTGTAAGATGATGAGAATTAAGATTCTCTGGTCTGATGAGACTAAAGCAGGTCGTCACCGAAAGCGCCGCTTGGTGTCGCGACACGGCGCGCACATGACAGTTTAAAATATCACACACAAGACACGGACATTCGCATGATATTTAACATGAAACTAATCAAATGGCGTTCTGTGGCACGGCAGAGAAATGAACAGTGTCCTGAGTCGTGGCTGGGCGCCGCGGACAGCCGCCGACTTGCGGCGCCGGTGTGTGTACCCTGATAGAAACCTATGTTTAGAATTCTGAAATGTATGCCGAGTGGCACTTTTAGTGTGTCACCTACTTAAGATAGAACTTTTTGGCCTTAATTCTAAGCGGTAAAACCAGGCACTGCTCATCACCTGTTCAATACAATCCCAACAGTGGAGCATGGTGGTGGTGGCAGCATCATGCTGGGGGTGTTTTTCAATTGCAGGGAAAGGACGACTGGTTGCAATTGAGAGAAAGTTGAATGCGGCCAGAAAAACCTTCTCCAGAGTGCTCAGGATCTCAAAATAGACCTAAGGTTTACCTTCCAACAAGACAATGACCCTAAGCACAGAGCTGAAATAACGGAGTGGCTTTACAACAACTCTGTGACCGTTCTTGAATGGCCCAGCCAGAGCCCTGAATTAAACCCAATTGAGCATCTCTGAAGAGACCTAAAAATGTCTGTTCACCAAAGTTTACCATCCAATCTGACAGTACTAGAAAGGATCCCAAAATCCTGGTGTAAAAAAAACTTGTTGCACCTTCCCGAAAAGACTCAAGGCTGTTTTAGATCGAAAGGGTGTTTCTACTAAACACTGGGCAAAGGGTCTGAATAATTAGGACCATGTGATGTTTCATTTTTTCTGCAAAAATATCAACAATTCTGTGTTTCTTTTTTTCAATATGGGGTGCTGTTTGTACATTAATGAGCAAAAAAATGAACATAAATAGTTTTAGCAAATGGCTGCAATATAACAAAGAGTGAAAAATATACTGTAAGAGGGTCTGAATACTGTCTTTCACAGTGGGTATATTCTCTTAATGAATTATGAGTGTGTTTTGGGCAAAACGTGTATTAAACCAATAAGAGCCTGATCTCCAATTTCTTTTAAGAGTGCGTTGTAGTCGAGCCATGGTAGATTCACTATTTACATGGCCAACTTTATAAGCAGAAAAACTGAAAGCCACACTAGTGATTAAAACGGATCTACAATTAGCCAGTCATTCATCATTTCTGCAAATAGGTAGCTGGGCTAATTTTGATACGAGACTTACCATTGGGATGTATGTTGAACATGTTGAACTCAAATTTGGGACACAGTGTAGCTTATAAAAACAAAAAAATAATAATAATTATAAAAATACAGAACACTCAGCTGACTAACATGGCTGAAACAACTCTGAAATTGTACTTTGCTTTTGCTAGCTACTAGATTGAGTGTCACTTGCAAAACTTTTAGTTGACTTTTTAGCAAGACACTCCTCATATAGCCACCTGTGGTGCTGTTTTAGGTGTGGGTTCTGTATTTCCTCATGCTGTGGTAACAATTCTGCAACAGCTCTTACAAATGACCTGTTTTTGTACATGTCTGTGACTTTGAAACCAAAATAGACCCATATTACTGATGTTCTGTTTTCCTTTGATATAATAATTTGTCTATTAATGCTTCTGAAGCGGCAAATGCCATCATCCCGCTCGCAAGCACTTTCCTGTTTGTTTGTTTGTTTTTATTGTGGGCTTTCCACATAGTTCACTTGCGCAATTCTGATTGGGTAGAATGAAAGTTTACTCACTCAGTTGGCTATTAAGACTGTCAAACACAGTCACGAATTTGCTCTGGGTGGGGGAAATTAAATAATACATGTTTCATATCGCAGCCTCTTAGCTAATCACAACATTTAAAATTTCGATTGCGATTCAATTTGTAATAATCTTTCACATTTTTTTGTTTGTGTGCTGCTGCGCATCCCTGTGTGTGAAATAAGCAATATATGCACGCATTGTAGACCTACACATATCACTAATGGGCTCTTTAAATAACAAATTAAAACAACTACAGCATTGACTTTAGACCAGCATTTAGTTTAGATGTGGACTATCTCTAATTGTAAAGTCATAAAAACACTCATATTTTATCGAACTCGGATGATTTCAGACGCGGTCATGCTAGAGTTTAAGCTTGTGAAAATCTGTCATGCGGCTTTGCGAAAAGGAGCAGGATAAAACAACATGATTAGACATCGATAAAGCAGTCCATATTACATTTTTGTGATCATCTATTGGTCTGACACGATCATATGATGCCATTTCGCAGGTCAGAGTTCAAGCTTGAACTTTGGAATGGAGCGACATGCGAAACTTTATGCACAATCTCACATTTCTGGTCTGCTGAATTTGCATGATTAGGAATGAAATGTACTATGGGCCAGGCGATGCAGTGGTGCAGTAGGTAGTGCGGTCGCCTCACAGCAAGAAGGTCGCTGGTTCGAGCCTCGGCTGGGTCAGCTGGCGTTTCTGTGTGGAGTTTGCATGTTCTCCCCGTGTTCGCGTGGGTTTCCTCCAGGTGCTCCGGTTTTCCCCACAGTCCAAAGACATGCGTTATAGGTGAATTGGGTAGGCTAAATTGTCCTTAGTGTATGAGTGTGTATGGATGTTTCCCAGAGATGGGTTGCAGCTGGAAGGGCATGCCCTGCGTAAAAAACGTGCTGGATAAGTTGGTGGTTCATTCCGCTGTGGTGACCCCGGATTAATAAAGGGACTAAGCCGAAAGTAAATGAATTAATGTACTAGGGGGCGAAAAGTGCAGTGTGACCATGACTTTCCTCTACTGAGAAACCCAGAATTGTGAAAAGGGTTTATAAAATCATTAGAGGAGCCAAATCTGAACGGCACATTTTCCCTCGTTTGCAGAAAACGTTTGCTTTCCAAAGCACATTTACTGTGTATGTTGTTAATGTAGATGCACTGGTGACTGGTGAGATTTTCATGATGTGTCCTTTTAATAATTAACGCATGAGTCAAACTGAGAATGCTGACAGTTTCTGATGCGCTCTTTCATTCAATCTCTTTTTCTTTGATCAAACAGGGAAGTGGCGCTGAACTTCTGCTCGGTCACAGGAGACGGATCACATGATCTTCAGTGTCTGCATTCCTATTGGGAGTTACTGCATTCTGTGACTGCTGATTTGCATAAGGTGACGTTTCTTTGCCGTCTCACACTGCTTGCTTTCAATGAACATGAGCAATTCCATGCGATTGTCAACCTTGCCATAAAATAGTTTTCAGCAAAATACAGAAACTGTTTTTTGTGTAAGAAAGTAATTCAATTCAATTCACCTTTATTTGTATAGCGCTTTTACGATGTAGATTGTGTCAAAGCAGCTTCACATAAAAGGTCACAGTAAATAGGAACAGTGTAGTTCAGTTTGTAGTGTTTAAGTTCAGTTCAGTTTAGCTCAGTTCAGTGTGGTTTAATAATCACTACTGAGAGTCCAAACACTGAAGAGCAAAACCAGCGATGCGCAGCTCTACAGATCCTGTACCATGCAAGCCAGTGGCGACAGCGGAGAGGGAAAAAACCTTCACTAATGGCGGAAGTGAAGAAAAAATACCTTGAGAGAAACCAGGCTCAGTTGGGCACGATCATTTTAATTTCTCCGCTGGCCAAAAGTCTTGTGCAGAGCTGCAGTCTCAGCGGCGGAGGCTGGAAGCTGGACCTCAGCGAAGACTCGTCTGTTCCTGGATTATTTTACAGTACTTTAGAAATACTCAATTTCTCTGTCATTGTATTTAATCAATTATATTTGATTTACCAAAGTCACACAAGTGGCAATTTCACATCGGTCACATCCATAACGGAGAGACGTCACATCCATAACGACACTTTTTCCTCATAAATGCAGAAATGCCAAATAAAGTCAAACATTTTTGTTCTATAGAGAGACATATTATATGCTTTTGATTATCATTGTTTCTTGTTAGTTGTGCAGTTTAATTCGCAGAATTTCTGCAAAGTATGTTGTATACTGCAAACTCGCATACTTTTTTTGGTCACATCCATAACGCTTGTTTATTTTCCTCATTTAAAGTACAAAATGTGTTTACAGATTGATATTTTTCTGCTCTCATAACTCTCATAAGTGGTCAGTAGTTACTATACTATACATATACTTTCTATGTGAATTTATGTTTTGAGTTTTTACTGCTAATGTCACATCCATAACGCTGGAATTGCTCATATACAAATTCTTTTAAGATCAGATTGGTTGAGCTGTTGCACATTAATTTTATGGCTTTATAGTATGGCTGAGCTATATTGCAACAAAATGATCACAATATCATGTTTCATATCATTCTATATCGAATATTATTGAATTTTGAATTATTGAATATTTTTTAACAATACATTTATAAATATTAGGATTTTTTTTAACCAATTTATTTTAATATACCAACATTACTAGGACAAACAGTTTTAATTGTCAAAAGCAAAAATATTTTAACTAAATATCTTTATATTAAAATAATATATATATTATAATAAAACAAACAGAAGTGTTAAAGAGACTCTTAAACCTGATAAATAAAATGTTATAAAGTGCGTGCAATGGTAAATGCTGCACAATGAAAGCAGACTATAAGGTGTGAATAATAAGGATACAGTAAACCTCAAACTCTGTAAACAGAGCTAATTATGATAATCAAATCTGAGCTTACAAGTAAAGGGACCAACCATCAATGTTCAAATACATACTGCAACATTACAAATCATGAAGTTGGATGACTACATTATCCCCATGCCCTACTCTTTCAGATGAGGTGCTAGTGGCTGGGATGTACAAGAAAAGAAACCAAAAAGCCACTCTGGCAACATCCTTGCATCCTTTTTTATTTACGCTTCACTGCTGCTATATGGCACTCATTTTCGCATGTGTTGTTATTCTGACCTGAAGTGAGAAGCGCGAGCACCTGGACTCCTTGACCATTGACCAATGCACTTTGCGCGTGTGCTTCTCTGGTGTCTCTCGTAACTCGACGACCATCAAGTGTTTTCTCTGAGGATGACAAACGGAAATCATTGCTGCAGCTCCGATTCAATTTAATAGAGCAAAGTATAAAGCACTGTAGTGTTTGGATGCGCTGTGTTTGTCTGAGGAAATTAGTCTGCCATTACTGAAATGTGTATATTCCATACAAAGTGTGATGCAGACAGGTTAGATCTACTTGCATAAATCACGGTATGCACACAGCATTCGGAAAAGTTCAGATGTTTTCAACTAGGTGTCCCTGGAAAATGTGCACGCGTCCATTAGAAATGACATCTTACACCCTAAGCTTATTAGCATTCATTCCAAGGCGCGTACTCAGCAGCCACATTTTAGTAAATCTATAGCGCTTCATACCGAAATTACATACTTTTTTACTTTCAAACTTTAAAAAAAAATTGTTTTTGACAATGGTGTGATGTCATTAAATACCGATTTTATCACCCAGCCCTAATTTATACTCATATTTTGACTCATTTGTGTCTTAATTTTGAAGAAACATCTGAGATGGTGTCAACAGCATTTTTTAAATGAAAGGTTATACAGTTCCTGCCTGAATTATTAGCTTCCTGTACCTGCACTTTTATTTTGTTCTCCAATTTCTGTTTTTTTTTTTGTCAGCATATTGACTAGATATTTTTCAAGATACTAGTATTGAGCTTAAAGTGACATTTAAAGGCTTAACTGGGTTAATTTGGTTAATTTGGAAAGTCATCATGTAACGGTGGTTTGTTCTGTAGAAAATAAAAAAAAAATGCTTAATATTGACTTTAAAATGGTTTGAAAAAATAAAAAACTGCTTTTATTCAAGCTGAAATTAATCAAATAAGGCTTTCTCCAGAAGATAAAATATTATCAGAAATACTGTGAAAAATTCTTTGCTCTATCCTCTTAGCTAGTGCCAGGACAAGGATAGATTACATAAACAATAAAATAAAAAATAATATATATTTTTTCATAATAAATGTATGAATTATTTATATATATATATATATATATATATATATATATATATATATATATATATATATATATATATATATATATATATATATATATATATATATATATATATATATATATATATATATATATATATAATATGAAATACTATATATCATAATAATATTCAGCATAAT
>NC_079439.1:7605397-7620397 GCF_903798145.1 Danio aesculapii
CCTTGTTCTTTTAGGGTCGGCTGATCAGCTCCTTCTGATTGTGCCAAAAACAAAGCATAAGCTTAAGCCTGGTTTATACTTTTGCAGAGTGATCGGCATGACCCACGGCACCTGCCTTGTGCGTGGCCGTACGTTTATACTTCTGTATGCTGTTTGTGTTGCTCTGCAATAACACCTTTGAAACACTATCTGGCAGTAGGTATTTATGTTCCTCAGCATCGAGTTTTTCATGGGTGTTTTGTTTTTTCTGAACGCTACCTTAATGTGCAAGTTGCTCAAACTCACTCATTTTAAGGCGGGAACTTGCAGACGGGCAACAACTTTAATCATAAGGTAAACACAAAACATCTGGAGCTCCCTCTCGGGACTCGACACTTGTAAACACTCACTCCATCAGGCTCGTGGCTTTTGGTCCCGCCCACACTCGGCACAGCTACCAAGCCGACCAATCACAGAGCTAACACTGCGTGTTGTTGCAATGTGTAGTTATATTTTTTTCGAGAGGTGCGCGTCAGCCATGGTGAGGTCTCTTCCATGTTTTCATTCAATTCAGCTCTTAAAACTCATTCTTTTCGTTGCCATTTGACATCTGATCTTACTAACAGGTTATTATATTTACAGTATATGCCTTTTTAGGTAGTTTAGCTATATGCTATCTTGTGTTTTATATACTCTTATGCTTATTTTTGTTGTATAGTCTCTGTACAGCACTTTGGCTTACTTCTGTGTTTATAAAGTGATCTCTAAATAGAGTTTGACTTCACTTGATTAAAATATAGTGAGAACTGAAATATTGTCAAACAATGTAACTAATCAAAATAGCTTTTCCAAATATAATCCAAAATGGAATGGATTCACCTGATGCATATATACTTCACATAACAACTCAACACAATGCACAAACACTAAAACCTCTTGTCCGTTGATTATGATCATCAGTGATGCAAAAAATGTTTATGCTAATGATGATTTAATCAAATAAGTAAATAAGAAAAATGTTACTTTTATCTTAGTTTTAATTTTAATTTGACTGAGCAAAACAGATAAAAATAGATACGATAATATAACAATTTAATAATAATATATAATAATTTAAATAAAATACATATTTTAATTGTCAAACTTTCATAGTATTTTATTATTAGAATGAATAATTTTTAATTGTTAGGATTATTGCAAAAACAAACAAACAAAAAAACAACACATTTGTCATTATGAGCTCAACTCACATGGGTTTTTTACTTCTTCTAAAGTTTAATTTAAATGTTTACATTTAATATTCTAAGGATATAATTTAAAATCTTCATCAAAAACAATGATTAAAATTGTACAAATGAACCATAAGCACTATAATAATAATCTAAACATAAATATATAAAATCTATATTTATAGTCTATAAAGCATTTCTATATTTAATATATTTTCTATTTTGTTTTCTATTCTTTAAAGGACGCTGAAAATATGTATCACAGTTTTGATAAATTTAATAACTAGTAAAACTTAAAAAAATTGATCAATGATGATTAAACACCATAATTACATTTTAAAATGCATAAATACATAAACACTATAATAATGTTTAATCGTGTTTTACTGTCTTTATCAAATAAATAGAGCCATTTTATTTAAAATAATCATATTTGTCATTTTGAGCACAAACATAAAATAAATGGTGATTCACTTTAAATTATTACGTTTAATATTATAATAAAATATTTCTAAAATCAAAAAAAATGTTTAAAAACAAAATATTTTTATAATATATAAAGCTTTTCTATATCTGGTACATTTTGTGTTTTATAATTTACATATTAAAATTAATAAATAAATAAACACTCTGTTAATGTTTAATAGTGTTTGACAATATTATCAAATAAAAACAGCCTTAAAAACATAAAAATAAATAAGGATTGTTGCAAAAGCATCACATTTGTCATTTTGACCAGTAAACAAAGTATAAAAAATGTCAAATATAATTATAATGTATGAAGTTTTTTAATATCTTTTATTTTATATATTCTATATTATCTATTTATTCTATATATTTTATTACAATTTACATTTTAAAATGTATTAAATAAATTAAAAACACCATAAAAGTGTTTGACATAACTCTTAAATAAATACAGACATTTATTTTATATTAGAATTGTTGCAAAAATTGTCAGGTCATCTTGAGCAGCAAACAAACAAATAAAAATGGTTACGTTTTTTTATTTAATTATTTAAAAAATCCTAAAAATTAAAATAATAAAAGCTTTTTCATATTTCATAAATTTTCTATTTTCATTCCATTTCCTATTTATAAAGTATAAATAAATAAAAACAAATGTTTGACACTTACTGTTTTTACTGTAATCTGTTTTAAATAAATAAAGCAACAGTGAGCATAAGAGACATGATTCAAACACAAACACACTCAATAATCATGTTAAGCCCAGTACAGTATGACCACAGAATACATGCATAATGAATTATGCATACTCAAAAAAGGTGCAATAGTGATTTCATAAGACAAGAAAAACCAAACATTGTCTATTTGTGTGGCGTACTACTCGACAGTACGTGTGTGTGCAGATGTAAATTATTTCTTCATCTGATAAGACAGCAAAGCAGCGGTGAGAACAGGGAATAAGATACGAAACAAGCGAATAGAGGCGGCGCTGAACTTGTGAGATTGAGCTCGGTCTCATTAGAAAGCAGCAGACGCTCTCGCTCTCCTCACACAAGAGCCGATCGGACAGTAATTCTCATTTCCAATTACTCACCAGCAGAGTGAGAGAGAAACAGTGGAGCTGTTAAATGTTTCTATTGTCCGTGCCCTGAAGATCAGAAGCCCATTACCGGCCTGTCCCTGCGACCAAACTCACAGAAAGCTTCCTACTGCATGACAAATGAGCTCCAGACGCTTTCCTGAACACTTACCTGAAACTTCAGCAGACCCACAAAAAATCTGCCCAGAGCAAAACCTGTGAGAACTGTTTACTTTCTTAACAAATGTTCCTGGTTGTATTTGTGTGGAAACATCAGCACAGTGTTTTTATAATCTGTCGGTAAAATGAAAGATGCTTCTATAAGCTTGTTTTTAAAATGTTTGTGAAGTAAGGTTGATCTTTAGGTTTAAGATTGGTCAAATAATATTGTTCTTTGTAAATATGTTTCTCAAAACTTGTTTAAAATTAGGTTTTTAAGCTTTTAATATTGTTTTTAGCATTTAAGCAGGACTTAATATCATATTTTAAGTCATTTTGTTTGAATTATACAACCCCAAATCAAAAAAAAAGTTGGGACAATATGGAAAACGCAAATAAAAAAAGAAAGTTCTGATCTCCAAATTTACTTCGATCTCAAAAATCGTCATTCATCTATGAGCGATATCACCGCATGGGCTCAGGACTACTTTGGCAAACCTTTTTCAAGTACCACAATATGTAGTTACATCCACAAATGCCTATTAAAACTGTACTGTGCCAAAAGGAAGCCCTATGTTAACAGTGTCCAGAAGTGCCATCAACTTGTACTGTGTTCAAAGTGTACTGTGGTCAGATGAATCAGTATTTTTTGGGGGGGGAAATGGATGCTTTGTGCTCCGGACCAAAGAAGAAAAGGATCATCCAGACTGTTACCAGCAACAAATCCAAAAGCCAGGGTCTGTCATGGTATGGGTTGTGTCAGTGCCCTTGGCAAAGGTAACTAGCGCTTCTGTGATGGCACCATTAATGCTGAAAAGTACATAGAGATTTTGCAGCACAGTGGGCTCTATTTTGTCAATCCATGCGCAAACCGCAGGGTGCAAACGCATTAAAGGCGTGTCAGAATCCACTTTTGCTAATATAAGGACAGAAAAATCTGCTTTGCGTCGTGGCACATGGTCTAAAAGGGTTGAGCTTATTTTCTTAATGAGTTATAGGTGTTTTGAGAATAAACCAACCAGAGTCTCACCTCCCTTTCCCTTTAAGAGTCAGTTGCGTCGTGCCATAGCGCATTTGCTATTTACATGACTGACTTTGTAAGTGTAAAAGCTGAACCCTTCACTAGAGAGAAAACAGTTAAATAGAGCATCTACAGCGCGAGAATGAGAGATGAGCCTCCCCATTGTTTACTATCACTTTCACTCTTGTGGATAAGGAAACTTCTTGTATGCACAGACATCCATTAGCCTATAAATAATTAGTTTCGTTTGTTAAGCGCAAAGATTTGTGTCAAAACTATTTCTAAATTCAGTTCTAATTTCCAGCAAACGAATAAATGAACAATAATAACGAAGTGTGATATATATCCTAATACACATGCTCTGCCCCATATGGTCTAAAACAGGGATGGGCGAACTCGATCCTGGAGGGACACCGGCCCTCGAGGATCGAGTTTGCCCATGCCTGGTCTAAAACCTGACAGGTGGACAAATCTAAGCTTGTTTTTAATAAATCAAATGTACATATGCATATAATAAATAATAATACTAATAACAATAACATTATACAAAAGGAAATTGAATAAACTGAAAAAGCCCCCCGAGATGAAGGGATGAAAGTATGTTTTTTTTATTTTTATGTAGGCTAGAAAATAATATGTTTTGTAATATTTTATATTATATCCTATTTATATCCTTATTATATCCTAAATATATCCTTAATACTTTAATTCTTTTTCATATGTAAGATATTTGCGTATTGCTGTATATCCTGTCTGTGTTAAGCAATGTGTAAGCAAGACGCATAACTAACGCACTCTGCACTGGACAATAGACCAGCTTTGTTCTGGTCTATTCACCTTATTCTCCGCGTCTGAGTGGGCGCAGCCATTTGAATAATTTTGGCTCGAGACTTCCGGTCTCGTTCACTTCCATTCATTTTTAAACGTTAAAAACAGCTCGTTTTGCTGCTTGGTGTTGCAAACTGATATTTTCTTATTATATTATTCTACTTTGTCTGTATTGTCGTGCAAACACTTGTTTGTGGAGTAAGTAGTTTGACCGTTTTCTGCCGTTTATTATTCCTAGTCATTTCTCCCATAGGCAGCTGAATCGGAAGTTCTAAAACAATCGCAAAAACGCGCGCACTTCCGCATTGTAGAATAAGGTCAATAGAACAGTCTATTAAATTTTCTCGAAATAGCAACGCGCCAGCAATGCGCCTTAACACGCCTTCTTTTTTAGATCAGAACGCCTATGGGCGCACATATGAGCGCAAATGCATTTGCTATTTAAACAGCGTGGCGCAAAACGACGCTTGCGCCAAGCTGAAACTAGCAAACAACAATTGTGTCGCGCCTTGCGCCACATTGTGCCGGGTGTATGATAGGGCCCAAAATGCTGCCTTCTTCTAGAGCATGTGTGGTGCATTTTGAAGCACAAAATGCGACAATAAAAACACCTCATACGGTTGCCCTCCTTAAGACTTGTTTGCAGGAAGAATGGGGCAAAACTACACCTAAGCACTTCATCACTTGGTGTATTCAGTCCCTAAATGTCTTTTAAGCATTGTGCAAAGGAATGGCAACATTACTAAATGGTAAATGCTTTAACTTTTCTGAAATGTGTTGCAAGAACCAAAATTGTAATTCGCGTTTATTAAAAAATGTAATGAGTAACACATTAAATAATGAGCTGTTGTGTTTTCTGCAATGAAATACACGTCAAAGTAAATTTAAAAATCACTACCTTTTTTAATTTGGATTTTCCATATTATTCCAACTTTTTCTGATTTGGGGTTGTGTGTTTATCTTGAATTTACTAGAAAAAGCAACATTTATAATGAAACAAAGAAAATGAATGGACGAATGAATAAATGAACGAACAAACAAACAAATGCTGTCCTGACCCACAAAAACCAGCTGTGAGCAAATCTTAATAGCAGATTGTAAGTCATTTTGGTTCATTTATGATGGATTTACTAAAAAAAAAAAAATCACAGCAAAATTTATACTTAAAAAAAAAAAAAAAAAAGAAAGAAAATGAATAAACAAACAAATGCTTTCCTGAACCACAGAAATCAGCTGTGAGCAAACATACAAGAACTATTTACTTTCCTAATAAATGGTCCTCGTCATATTGTGCGTGAAAATTTCATAGCAGTGACTTTATAATCTGTCAGTAAAATGAGAGATTGAATGAAAGTTTTCATTTTTAAAGCTTGTTTTTAAAATGTATTTGAAATAAGGTTGATTTGTTTTGTTTTTTTAAGTGAAATATGTTTCTACAAATTTGTTTTGTAAGCTTTTAAGTATTGTTGTTTTCATTTAAGCAGGACTTAAAATCATATTGTAAGTCATTTTGCTCTTTTTGGTAAAGGTTTCTTGGATTTAATAGACAAAAATCAACATTTATACTGGGAATTTTTTTTTAAATGACCTGAACCATCAGCAGACCCACAAAAACCAGCTGCTGGCAAACCTACGAGAGCTATTTATTACTAAAAAGTTTGGGTTATTTTAATCTCCCTGAAAAACAATGATTAAAAATGATGTAAACAAACCGTAAAAGCATTTATAATTTAAAAAGCTTTACTATTTTTAATATATTGTCTATTTTTGTAATTATTTTATTATTTTTGTTTTCTAAAACAAAACAATAAAACAGTTATAACCACATTAACCCCAGTAAAATCAAAGGTTTTTCTCCAGCTCTTTTTTTTTTTATCTAAAGCTTTTTAAAATGTTGGTTGTTTTAATATTATTTGTTTATATATTTTTCCTTTGATGAAAAGAAAAGGGTTTTGTTTGAAATACAAATCCTTTCCAACATAAATATCTTTACTGTCAATTTTGAAACGCATACCTCCTCGATGAATAAGAGAATTCTTTCAAGAATACAAAACTGAGCAGTGGTATATATTGTTTTTGTACATTATTTTTAGTTTCCCAGATACAATCAATAGAACCAGATTAAAATTGAAATATCTATTTAATCAACCCTTTGTTTGCTGTCATTGACACATTTTTTTTTCACGTCCCTAATTTAAAGTGAATGTGAGCACAAAGACGATTTTCGGCAAGCAACAGCATTCCTCTGTTTCCTTCACAAAGCTGCTGTAGTGCTAGAGAAGACCTTGAATATGCAGTCACACGAATATGAGTCAGCAGAGAACAGAGTTCTGTCTGAAGCTTGCCAATGTCCGTTTGCTTTCACTGGGTGGAAAAGATCACCCAGGAGGATTTTCCTCAACTTTTGCTATGTTTCACTGAAGAAATGAAACGATACATGTTTGGAGCACCATGAAAAATGCCAGGATGTTTACTTGGGTTCATTTGTAACCTGTTTAACCCTTTTACACACTGAAAATCCTTGAAAAGACTCTTTATTTTTCTTTTTAACTGAAGTGGTGGAGGTTTTTTTTGACCTACAGTATATGAAGTGACCACATATTTTGTTCCTGAGGTGTGTTGCGGATAAAATATTAGCTAAACTGTTATTAAACTTAGCCAAACAGACTGATAGAGATGTATTGTTTTGTATTTTGAAGCTATAATGTAAACAAAAACACAGCCAGTAATAGAGTGGAGGAACTATTTGTATGCAAAAACCCGGAAGCGAGTTAGCATTTTAGCAGTACCGGTTCCCTCGTCCCAACGTCAATGGTTTTTTTAAAAATGGGATTTCGGTAAATGGCTTAAATAAAGTTTGTGGCTAACGTAAACTCAAGATACTGTCACGTTTTATTCTACGACATAAAACACATCAGTTCAAGCACACTCTTGATTTTTTAAAATCGGTTGCGCTTCTTTAAAAAGACGTTTGCTGTCAAGTAAATGGGACTACAGGTGGTTTTCGGAGACATTATACGTCATCGAGCTGAACTGGTCTGGAACGCAGCTCACTTGTGTTGGGCATTTGGGTTTGTCTGTTATTTAAGTATTTTCCTGAATATTATTTTATAGTATTTTTCTAATTGGGAATTCATATTGTAAAGATAATGCCTTCACCTGTAAATATTAATTTGTTGATCCTTTATTTTAATTAAACGATATTATGAAGATACTGCTTACCAGTGCAGCCTGTCTCTTTCCTGCTCCCAGTAATGCAAACTTGTGAATAAATGTGTAAGAAATACATACATATTAACTGTTATTTTAACGTGATCAAAGGATTTTTTGCTGCTATTTCTTGTCAACTGAACACATTTAACTCTGTCATAACTGCAATATTTACGCTATTTTTATATTTATATTTATTATATTTACAATATTTCGTGACAAAAAAAAGAAAATTGAATGTTGTTCTGTGTCTGTATAGGATGGTGTTTCCCAACCCTTTTCCTGGAGGCACACCAACAGTACATATTTTGGATGTCTCCCTTACCTGACTAATTAACTTCAGGTTTTGGAGTCTCTTCTTATGTTCTAATTAGGTGATTCAGGTGTGTTTGATTAGGGAGACATTGAAAATGTGTACTGTTGGTGTGCCTTCAGGAACAGGGTTGGGAAACACTGGTATAGGAATATTGAATGTTGCAGGCATTTGATAGACCTGTCCCTTTCTGGCATTTGATAGACCTCACTTCTATTGTCTATTACTAAGGTAAGTGGGCTGTATGCCTGCACGCGATACACTTATTTAAATATGTCTTATGGTAATACTATGTAGGCACATTTATACATACAGTTTTAAAACTTTTACAACAACCGTAAAGCAAAACAAAATGTATTTCCCACGTAAAGAAACTATCCAAAAGGCGCATAGGTCTATACAGAAGTGTTTTTACGTATTTATTTGTTTATAATATATAGCGTGGATTATAATATAATAAACCAAGAGATTCAATATTTGTCATGAACCATATTTCTAAAAATAAACTTGATAATTTGTTTGTAGCAAGGTGGTGTTGACGTTATAGGCGAGCGTCCTGAAGGTACTGTAGTCCGTTTATAGCCTAATGTTAGCTTTTCCGTTCTTGCGTTTGCATTTAAGATCCAAAAGTGCTAGACGTTGTAGTTTCATGTGAGGATTATCCCGTTGGACATAACGTGTACGTTTAATGTACTGTGTTTAAACACAGAGCTCATTATTTGCAATCTTCGAAAAGCCAATGGGAAAATTCTATAGGGATTTTATAGAGGCAACCTATTTTAAGCTAGCAGCCGATTAGCCTACAAGGTGATGTCATAGTTCATCCACTCTATTAATATCAACCTCTTTATAAACAGATGCCATTTAATAAAGTGCATTGCTGTTCTTTTAATTTCAAAAATAGAAATGTAAAGAGCTGTGCTATTAACACGGTTTTTAAACGTGAGTTTTAGGTGCACATTTATACTTGACAGTCTACATGTTTATTGCCTCAATACAATCATATCCGACAAATTTTACAATAAACATGATAAATTAACAAAATTAAAAATGTCTTATGTCTCTTTGGGGTATTGCTGAATAAATGTTTAATCTGTATATCCTGCATTTTGCATCCTGACGTGCATGTGAACAGATAGCTTGTGGAGTCATTGCATAGCACTGCATAGAAAACACTCTGGTGCTTTGCTGCTTGTCCTGTTGTCAAAACAGTCCCACATGAGTTTATTATTCACTTAGATTTAACAGAGGAAAATTATCATTGTTGTAATCTTACTAGGAAACATTACAGCCAATCAAATGCTGCATGGGGTGTGCATACAGTGTAAAAGGTAGTTAGTTAATTAAAAAAAGTGAGTAAAGGTGAGTAAACCCTTTTTTCGGCTTTAAAAGGCACCACTTGATTTTAAAAAGTGCGTAAATCCATTGTCTTAAAAGCAACAAGTTGACAACTTAAAAAAATCTGTAAATTTGCTGTTACTTGGAATGGTTCAGTTGACTTGACTTAATTTTTTATGAATATGCGCATAATTCATTTACTTAATAACTTTTATGGTTAATGGTTTCACTCACTTTTTTATGTAAAGTCAACTAATTACTTTAAAAAAGTGAGTACATCTATTGCTTTTAAAGTGAAGTAAACCAATTGATTTTTACAGTGCATTAATGATCTTGTGTGCAACATATCAGTCTGTGTTTTGGCTGCTGAACTTCTGATATCAGCTTCAGATGACGCAGAACGAGACCTAAAGTGCATGCAAATCTTGAGGCAGTGGCCACGTGAGTCATGCAACAGTCTGCTTTGTGTTCTGATTGGCCTGCTTTTCACCAGGATTTCACACTCATGTAATTTACATGGAGGAAACAATAGTGTTCAAGGCTCATGGCATGCAGTGCTTTCCACAGGTTTGAAATATAGTTGCGGTGATAGCCAGATTAAAATACACTTTTTACCCACATCGCATAAATGGTTGCCTATATGTGACAAACCATAATTAGATTTTTAACAATATTTTAATTAAGAAACTGTTATACACTGGTTTCCCCCACAGTCTAAAGACATGCAGTAGAGGTGAATTGGGTAGACTAAATTGTCCGTAGTGTATGAGGGTGAATGAGTGTGTAAGGATGTTTCCCAGAGATGGGTTGCTGCTGAAAGGGCATCCGCTGCGTAAAACTTATGCTGGATAAGTTGGCGGTTCATTCCGCTGTGGTGACCCCGGATTAAAAAAGGGACTGAGTTGAAAGAAAATGAATGAATAAATGGAGTCATGTGCATCCACTGACAGGTAAAATCTGATTCTCTCTATCTCTCGTTCAAGTTCAAGTTGCTTTATTGGCTTAATATTTTGTACAGTATTGCCAAAGCATTTAAGATGTATAAAATATTCCTTTTTCTTGGCTAGGCAGACCCAGGTAAAAAAAAAAAAAAAGTGCACTAAAACGCACTAAGTATACTTAGTACACTTTTCATTATTGTGTTAAAAGTGCTTTATTATTGCTACACTAATTTTGTACTTAATGTACTAAAATAGTATTAAGTATAATTTAAGATAACCTTAATACCATCTAAGTGTACTCAACTGTGCTATTTTGAGACACCCTAAAACTGAACTAAAATGTGCTTTTAACATACTATATCTGTATTTTACAAAGTATATTTAGTTACAACCACAAATACACTTGAACCCTAATTTTAAACATTTATTAATATATTTAAGAATAGTTTAAAGTATAATAGTCATAGATTGAAGTATAATAGAATAAATAGTGTAGTTTTTCACTTGGGGAACTTAGGTTTTTAGCACTACAAAAGTTTTGAATCTGGTAATCATGGAGCATTATTTCTTGCACATGACCACACAGAACAAAATTGTAGGCATCCAAAGACTTGTAGGCCTTTAACTTCTCTCTTGTAAAATCACTTGGAGTTTCAATGAGAATGTTGTATATTTGGGGCTGGATGCTTGGCCATTTCGTCTTATCCAATATCCATTGAGAGGATGCTATCGCAAATGGACCTGTCAGATGAACGCCGCTCACTTTTTTTTTTAAGATTTATTTTTTGGCTATTTTGCCTTTATTAGATAGGACAGTATTTAGGACAGGAAGCGAAGTTGGAGAGAGAGAGGGGGGTAGGGTAGGGAAATGTCCTCGAGCCGGGATTCGAACTCGTGACGCCCTGACGTGCTACTGCACCATATGTCGACGCGCTAACCACTAGGCTATTGCGCCGACAAACGCCGTTCACTTTAACATTAATTTTGCAGAACAACTGTGCTTATCACTGGGTGACGAGCTGTTATAATACGCTGAAAGCATTATCGCTGTAAAAGCTAGCACTCCCAATTTTTTCTGCAACCTCGATTCGCGCGCATCCTGAATGTTAACAAACCGGTAATTTGCATATAAGGATGATGATGATGATGATGATGATGATCATGGTAATAATAGTAAAAACAATGTATCGCTCAATATACTTAGGCAGCCGTTAATATACCTGGGCGGCCCACCCAAACAAAGTCTATGTGTGGGAAGCAATTATATGACCATTCATTTACTGAACTCTTATTATTCGACTAAATCTACGTCACAAGTTGCGTTCCGCCATGTTTTTGGACACATTAGGAAGCGCACAATGTAACCCAATGCAAATCATCACAGAAATAGCCAAACATTTTATAGGATTATCCTTTAAAAAACATCTGACTAACACTCAGAATAAAATGGACTAGCATGTAGACACGTTTATAAATGCTCTCTGTGTGTCTGGGAGGCTAACAACAAATATCCATTCCATAATATTCAATCTCCAGCGCTAAAGTGGAACTAGAGAAGCTAAATAAATGAACCAGTTTAAACTGTAAGTGACAGGGTATCACATTTTGTTCATACTGTGCTCACCCATAGTTGTTACACTGAAATAGTCCAGTAATGCTGGTTAAAATGACTAAAGTCAAAGGCAGATTTAGATGCACCCCTGTAATTACATTGTCATTTTGTCCAAAGCGACTTACAGTTGATGAGGCATTGTGTTGTCAAATTGCCAAAGGTTTAATAAACACATACAAATCAGCATTGTTTATAATTAGAATAGCATTTGTGTCGAAATAATCATTATTATTTTTATTTTTATGAATAATTATGCCACTTTAATGAAAACCTAAGACCCAAAACAAAACTAGGAACATTTAATACATAATAATGAGGCGGTTTACAATCAATCCCTGCATTATCTAATCTGTTGAATTGGTTGATGTACAAGTATGGAAAGTTAAATGCATTATGGACATCAGAAAAACACTGGTGTGGTAAATGAAAGCTCAGTCTGGCAAATCTATTAATGTTTTACTCTGTTTACCTTCGCATTCATCCAGTGCTGTGGCCGAAGGTGGTAAAACTCATCACACTGATTGTGTTCAAGCCTTCAGAGTAAAATGAAATGTCTCAGGGATCAACACAGTGCGATCAGACGCGAGAAACCCTGAGGACAGACACATATGTCAAGGAAAATGTGTGCGTGTGTATGTGTGTGTTAACTGTAATGACATTTCACATCCGCATTTGTTAAAAGCACTAGCCAATATCTAGTTAAAGGACGATTGCGGGCTGTGTTTGGCAGCTTAGTTATTACATAAAGGAACAAAATGAATGTCTTCACATGATTCTCAACGCATTCTGCACTGTAAAGTATTTGTTAATTAACAGTTTTCACAGGTGTTTTCTTTTAATTTACACTTTCAGATTGCATTATGAGACCTTGATATCTGCTCTCACGGCTTCTGTTGATTAAAAACTTTTAACTCTACACTAACAAAGCGATATTTACTGACAACTTTAGTAGTTTGAAGCGAAAGATTGGCTGGGATGTTCATTTTAAATTATAGTGCAAAATTAATGGTCCCATTATTCAATCTGAATGTATGTATACAACACAAGTGAAAGTACTCAGCATTAATCACCAAAATATGGGAAACTGTTTTAATATACAGTTGAAATCAGAGCTATTAGCGAATAAACTAAAAAAACAAAAAACAAAGATGAGACAGGCAGCAGGTTTTTAAATTTATGTAGTAAATAATATTTTTTGTAACATTTTAATCCTTTATTCCTATGTAAAGATATTTGTGTATTGCTGTATATCCTGTGTGTATTAAGCAATGTGTTAGCCTTTGGACCTGCATAGATGCATAACTAACGCACTCTGTGCTGGACTTTAGATCAGCTTTTACTTGGTCAATGACGCTGTCTTTTTCAGTTCTTCAAAATGGCAACGCCTCAACAATGCGCCTTAACACACCTCTATTTTAGACTAGCATGCCCATGAGTCCACAAAGTGGTGCAAATGTATTTGCTATTTAAACAACGTGGCGCAAAACGTTAAAAGTAGGGTGGCGCTGGTCTGATAATAGCAACAATTCACGCCAAACACATCTTGCGCCTTATTGCGCTGGGTGTATGATAGGACCCTAAATGTGACATTAAATAGTATTTTCTTGTAAAAATAATTTTAATAATGTTTATTTTTCTATAAATTAGCTTCATTAATAATTCATAATAATTTTTTGAGCAGAAAATTAACATTACAGTAATTTCTGGAGGATTGTGTGACACTGAAGACTGGAGTAATGATGCTGAAAATCAGAATCAGAATCAGAAAGAGCTTTATTGCCAGGTTTGTTCACACATACGAGGAATTTGTTTTGGTGACAGAGCTTCTACAGTGCAACAGGATTACAGAGACAGGACAAAAAACAGATAATAAATATATTTAAAAAAAATAGAAGTAAGTAGTGAGTGCAAATATACAGATTGACAAGTGTATGTACGTGTTTATTACTATATACAACATTATAAGTGCAGCTGTTATGTGCAAATTGGCATGTAAAGTGTGTTGTTAAATAAGTGTATATGTGTATAAAAGTGTATGGCAAGTAGTGATGTTGGTTCCACAATTATTATCATCAAGTGTTCATGAGATGGCTTGCCTGAGGGAAGAAACTGTTTCTGTGTCGGGCTGTTCTGGTGTGCAGTACTCTGTAGCGTCGACCAGAAGGTAAAAGTTCAAAGAGGCAGTGTGCTGGGTGTGAGGGGTCCAGAGTGATTTTGGCAGCCCTTCTGCTCGCTCTGGATAAGTACAGTTCTTGGGGAGTAGGGAGGGTTGTACCAGTGATTCGCTCAGCAGTCCGAACTATTCGACGTAGTCTTTGGAGGTCGTATTTAGTAGCTGAGCTAAACCAGACAGTTATTGATGTGCAGATGACTGATTCAATGATGGAGGTGTAGAACTGTTTCAGCAGCTCCTTTGGGAGGTTGAACTTCCTCAGCTGACGAAGAAAGTACAGCCTCTGTTGAGCTTTTTTGACAATGGAGTCAATGTGAGTTTCCCACTTCAGGTCCTGAGAGATGGTGGTGCCCAGGAACCTGAATGACTCCACTGCTGCCACAATGCTGTCCATGATGCTCAGTGGGGGGAGAGCAGGGGGGTTTCTCCTGAAGTCCGCTATCATCTCCACTGTTTTGAGCGTGTTGAGCTCCAGGTTGTTGTGACTGCACCAGACAGCCAACTCCTTAACCTCCTGTCTGTAAGCAGACTCGTCACCGTCCTGAATGAGGCCGATAAGTGTGGTAAAATGTGTGTAAAATGTAGCTTTTAAATCACAAGAATAAATGACTTTTAAGTGAAGTTTCACAAACTAATTTCGAGGGGAGCATG
>NC_079439.1:7627897-7642897 GCF_903798145.1 Danio aesculapii
GAGACTGTAAGGGGCTGTATGTGTTTATATATGTTCATTTATTTAGTTATTTATTATAATTACAGACGTTACAGTAGGCTGTTTCGCACTGTCGTTGATCTGCAGTTATAATCAACTCATGTTCATAGAAAAGTTAGTAATAAACATTTCTACACAAGTATTTATGTGTATGAAGCATCTGTTTTGTAAGAAGTGCTTTTCATATGATATGTAAGTAACCTGTACAGCTTTATTGTAGACATTTCCTTGAGCAAGAATGACATTGACTGAAACTTTCTGTCGTCCACCACGCCTACCAAAAGGGTACCCTTGTTAGTGGAAACGCTAGCCTGATAAAGGTGACCCGTACCAAACCGTACCGTACCAGTCAGTGGAAACGAGCCATTAACCCTTGTGTATTACTCCATCAAACATACAGCGACAGGTAGAGGACACTCTACAGTTTGACAAATATTCCTGCTGTTGGGTAACATTATGCACTTTTGAGGCTTTTTAGTGGAGAATGTTGTTGTTTAGATTGCAACTATGCAGTTTATTTATAAGGATAGTGCCTATATTTTAAATATATATAGTTCGGAGAGACAGCGTGTCAGCGGCCATTAGCCTGTATTTGAGCAGAGAAAAAATGGTTGACATTGTCCATCCACAAGAGGGTGACAGGACCGCATAATAAGCCCTTAGAGAAAATGGTAATTTCTAACTACTGCTGGTCAAATCATTATTAAACAGGTAAATGACTTTCTGAAAAGGTAAATCTATGCCTTTGGTATGTTGCAGTACTGTATTTATACCATATAATTGTAGTGTATTGAGTGTGAGATGGGACTCTCATATCTGGAATGTGTGTATTTTGTGTTGGCTACCCTTTGCGTAACAGTGAGTTGCTGTTTTTGTTACTGCAGACTAGTTCAGCAAACAGTACGAAGAAATGGCCGCATGTGTTTAGTGTTTTTATTTACCGCAAAAACAACAGTAATCTGGTAGTGTTTGCGCTGCTTTTGCTTTTTCGGGATTATTATTGTAAAATCCAGATTGCAACAGAGAAATACTGGTAAATCTCTGTAGACTGATGGCATTTCATGCCGTTCAGCCTTATAATCTTAAAATGTGAGCAAAATCACCTGTTTTGTCATCATTTTAGACTTTACGTGAGCAGATATATATATATATAGTGCACAGCATAAATGAGTACACCCCTTTTCAAAATGAATATTTTTATCCATTTGATGCATTTAAACAAAACCATTTTATTAAACAGATATTTCCATTAAAATAAGAGTTTGGTCACCTCCCGTGGTTTGGAATTAAAAGAGAATGGATTTAATTTCAAACAAGTTATTCCAAAATACATTTGAACTGCAAAATTTTAACTAAATTTACAATTATTAGGTTTCTTTTTGATTTTTCTTTAATAAATGTATTTTATTTCATAATTTTCCGCAACATATTAATTTTGGTGTACTCATTTTTGGACCGTAATCTTAAGTTTTTTACATTTCTTTTATATTAGTTCTAGTTTTAGCTTTTGTAGTGACTAATCTACTGTATATACTATGTATGTATGTATGTATGTGTGTGTGTGTATGTATGTAAGTGATATTACTGGACATACACACCGGAGCCTGATGAAAATGCTCATTATAGAGGACAATTTCAGATGGCAATTAGAAGTTTTTGCATCTAAACTCTTCATATATATATATATGTATATATATATATATATATATATATGTATATATATATATAGCTATGGCATTATTTCAATGACATATGTCATGAGCCCAGTATTACAAGTTAAGATCGCATTCATGTACTACAATCATGCGAATCTCTTTGCTTTCGTCCCGATTTCCTTTTTGTGTGCACAAAACGTCTCGCACACCATCAAATATACACTGCTCAAGCAAAGATTTTCTTGTGTGCTCTCAAATAAACGCAGCTGAAGTGTGTTTTAGTGTGTTTATGTAACAGGTATGTCTCCAACAATTATTAGATTTGCTAGAAATATTTATGAATGTACGGTATGGTTCGTTTACATTTTTATGGTCATTTCCACTGTCAAAAGGTACCAAAAAGCGAACCATGCTGTACCACTTTTTGGGCACCCTTTGCAAAGGGTACCTAGCACGGCAAAAGAGTACCAAAAGGTGGAGCTAGATGCACAGCTGAACAATATTGGTTTACAGAGAAACATCACTAGCGCATACAAGCAGGAGAATGGAAACATAGAAATTGCCGTTTTTAAATACACAGCTGAGACATTACACCATAATAATATACACATACTGTATTATAACGAGCCAAGGTTGACCCGAGCTCAAACAAACTTTGTCGTCATCTTGATGAACAGCCACAAAGCCAAGAAGAACTAAATCTGCCTTGTCCTGTTTTTGCTTTACAAAGCCATCTAAAAGTCTGAGCGGTTTCACTTTATCCACAGAGCTCACGTGCACTCGCTGCGCATCTGTATTTAAAATAACTTCTTAAACTCATATTAATAACGTACACGTGATTATTGAAGTGCTTCAGACATCCGATCCCTTCAGAAATGGACAAATGTGGAGAGTGAAGCATGAAAAAACAAAGAAGCAAATGATTCTCTCAGCAACCTAAAACATGACAAACTGCCCTGTTTAACGATCATCTACACCTTTAGGACTATTATGAACTCTGAATGACGGAGTTACTTTCGAACAGAGGTTGCATGTGAAGATTAGAGATGCAGATGAGAGGTTTGCACTGACTGTAGGCTATATGTTGTGTGTTGTTTTTGAACCCAAATAAGGACTTAATGTATGCTGCGTGTAGTTTTTCTGTAATTGGTAGCATATTGGAGACTGTAAGGATCTGTATGTGTTCATATATGTTGCATTTATTTATTTCATATAATTGCAGATGTCAGAGTATATTTCGCGCTGTCATTGACCTGTAGTTACAATCAAATCCTGCTCATAGAAAGGTTAGTAATGAACATTTATACACAAGTATTTAAGTGTATAAAGCATCTGTTTTGTGAGAAGTGCTTCTCATATGAAATGTAAACGACCCATACAGCTTTACTTTGACATTTCCTCGAGCGAGAATGATGTCAACTGAAACTTTGTCGCACGCCACGCCTACTAAATGATACCATTGGTACTCTTTTGGCAGTGGAAACGCAAGCCTGAGAAAGGTGACCCGAACCAACCCATACCATACCATACTGTACCACTCAGTGGAAACGGGCCACAATAGACCTACAAAACAGCATTGATGCATCATGAAGTACAGTGAAATGGCTATAAACTCCAGCAAGATAAAGTCATTGTATGCACAACCATAGACCTTTATCTAAAAGTCTGTTTGTATGTGCGTGTACTTGTTTTTATGTCCCAGAGGGGACCTAAACCTAAATGTATACAGACTCGTGGGGAATTTTGGTTTCTGTGGAGACCAAAATTGAGGTATTCACAGGTAAATGTGGGTAAATTACAACAAACGAAGTATTTTGAAAATGTAAAAATGATGAATGTTACCAGAAAGGGTTAGGGTTAGCGGTAGGATTAGGGTACAGGCAGAGAATATATGGTTTTCTTAGAAGAAACATCATTATGTCTATGAGAGTCCCCACAGGGATATAGAAACAAGTGTGTGTGTGTGTCTGTACTTGTTTTTATATCCCAGAGGGGATCTAAACCTGAATGCACACATAATTGTGGGGACTTTTTGGTCACTGTGGGGATCAAACTGGATGTCTTGACAGGTAAATATGGGTAAATGACAACAAATGAAGTATTTTGAAAATGTAAAAATGCTAAATGTTATCAGAAAGTGTTGGGGATAGTGGTAAGGTTGGGTGGGGGAGAGAATATGGTTTTTATAGTAGAAATAAAGTAAAATTATGTAAACTGTGTTCATCATAACTGAAAGCAACGCGTGTTTGCTAGCCTCACACAGTCAGACAGCATGTAACCTTAAAGGTTAAACTACAATTACAGAAAAGTTCACTCTGTTATAATTCGCTCACGTTTTAATACGTTTTAGTGCAATTATAACATGCTATTAAAAAAGAAACAGCAGCAATATAGTAAAGCATCCTAAAGAAGGGGGAAGAACACACACACACCAACACACACACATATATATATATATATATATCTATATATATATATATCTATATATGGTAACATTCAGCATTTTTACATTTTCAAAATACTTCATTTGTTGTCATTTACCCATATTTACCTGTCAAGACATCCAGTTTGATCCCCACAGTGACCAAAAAGTCCCCACAATTATGTGTGCGTTCAGGTTTAGGTCCCCTCTGGGATATAAAAACAAGTACACAGACACACACACACTTGTTTCTATATCCCTGTGGGGACTCTCATAGACATAATGATGTTTCTACTAAGAAAACCATATATTCTCTGCCTGTACCCTAATCCTACCGCTAACCCCAACCCTTTCTGGTAACATTCAGCATTTTTACATTTTCAAAATACTTCATTTGTTGTCATTTACCCATATTTACCTGTGAATACCTCAATTTTGGTCTCCACAGTGACCAAAAATCCCCACGAGTCTGTATACATTTAGGTTTAGGTCCCCTCTGGGATATAAAAACAAGTATATTTAATAAGCACAGAAAATTATAGCTCATATTTGAACATGTATATGAAAATGTGTAATTCCAATGGTTAAAAAAACATGACAGCTGCCATTTTATAAATATATACATTGCATATACAACATATTTTATATATGTGAAATCCAAGCGGGATATGTCATGCATCGTAAAATTGCCATATATCAGATTTCTGTGTGGGATTATAGAGACTTTATAATCCCACACAGAAATCTGATATATGGCAATTTTACGATACATGACATATCTAATGGACAGCTAATGGCCTTTCATGAATGCAGCATTTTTATCACCTGTATGCCAAACTTTTCAATAATACAGACTTTATTATTACACAGATCCACGTTCAGCAACTTAACCTGGCCAGCCACATAAAGCAATAGAAAAAGGTCATTTGCAAGTAGACATCTTCAGTAGCACAGAAATACTCATGAAAAACACTGCGCTGGTGCAAGAGACCTTGACTAACATTATAAGTGCACTTCAGAGGGAAAAAAAATGAGATTCACATTTACCAGAATATGCAGACAGATTTCAGGTCATGTTTATTAGTTGTGAAAGAATGAAAACCCACAGGGATGCCAGTGAAAAAGCATTTGCCTAGTATGAGTTTTCCTATGTAGCTGGAAAAGAGAGTCTTCTCAATATACTGAGAGCAATCAAACACCGGCAGACATGACACAAATCTGAGATCTGAAGGAAAAAAACAACAAACTAACTAAACCTTCAGACTGAACTAGATTAGAAGCGAAAATGGAAAACTTGAGAGCGGCGGCGTGAGGTCGCAGTGAGTGTTCACCTGAGCATCTTTTCTTTTTTGGAAACCAGGTCACTCTATCCATCAAACGCCGCAATAAAGCTGCAGAAGGAGAGGAGATAAGGTGAAGGTTGGTGTATGTGTGTGTGAGTGAGTGAGTGGTAAAGTGGTTTTACGAAAGCCTGCGTGTGTGTACTTGTTTTTATATCCAAGAGGGGACTTATACCTGAATGCACACAGACTTGTGGGGACTTTTTTGGTCACTATGGGGACCAAAATTGAAGTCTTCACAGGTGAACATGGGTAAATCACACCACATAAAGTATTTTGAACATGTAAATATTTAGTGTGTGTTGGGTTTAGGGGTAATGTTGAGTAGGGGGGAGAATATTCAATTTTTACAGTGTCATTACATCTGGGATATACAAACCAGATGGATATACAAACAAATGTGTGTGAGCACTTGTTTTTATACCCCAGAGAGGACCTAAACCTAAATGCATACAGACTCCTGGGGACTGTTTTGATCACTGTGGGGATCAAAATTGAGGTCTTCACAGGTAAACATGGGTAAATCACACCAGATAAATTATTTTAAACATGTAAAAATGCGGATTGTTTCCGGCAAAGTTTAGGGGTAGGGAGAGAAAATATTCGGTTTTTATAGTAGAAAGATCATTACGTCTATGAGAGTCCCCACAGGGATACAGAAACAAGTCTGTGTGTATGTGTACTTGTTTTTATATCCCAGTGGGGACCTAAACCTGAATGCATACAGACTCGTGGGGACTTTTTGGTCACTGTGGGGATCAAAATTGAGGTCTTCACAGGTGAACATGGGTAAATCACACCAGATTATTTATTTTAAACATGTAAAAATGCGGATTGTTTCCGGGAAAGTTTAGGGGTAGGGAGAGAAAATATTCGGTTTTTATAGTAGAAAGATCATTACGTCTATGAGAGTCCCCACAGGGATACAGAAACAAGTCTGTGTGTATGTGTACTTGTTTTTATATCCCAGTGGGGACCTAAACCTGAATGCATACAGACTCGTGGGGACTTTTTGGTCACTGTGGGGATCAAAATTGAGGTCTTCACAGGTGAACATGGGTAAATCACACCAGATTATTTATTTTAAACATGTAAAAATGCGGATTGTTTCCGGGAAAGTTTAGGGGTAGGGAGAGAGAATATTCGGTTTTTATAGTAGAAACATCATTACGTCTATGAGAGTCCCCACAGGGATACAGAAACAAGTCTGTGTGTATGTGTACTTGTTTTTATATCCCAGTGGGGACCTAAACCTGAATGCATACAGACTCGTGGGGACTTTTTGGTCACTGTGGGGATCAAAATTGAGGTCTTCACAGGTAAACATGGGTAAATCACACCAGATTATTTATTTTAAACATGTAAAAATGCGGATTGTTTCCGGGAAAGTTTAGGGGTAGGAAGAGAGAATATTCGGTTTTTACAGTAGAAACATCATTACGTCTATGAGAGTCCCCACAGGGATACAGAAACAAGTCTGTGTGAATGTGTACTTGTTTTTATATCCCAGTGGGGACCTAAACCTGAACGCATACAGACTCGTGGGGACTTTTTGACAAGACAATGATCCCAAACACAGCCAAGGACACTCTCAAATGCTTTCAGATAAAGAAAATCAAGCTGTGGAATGGCCCGGCCAATCACCTGACGTGAATCCAATAGAAAATACAAATTAAAGCTCAGATTCGATTGACAAGACCCACAGAACCATCAAGATTTTTACACTCTGTTGAAGTCTGTGGAAAACTCACACCTGAACAATGTGACTTCGTTCTCCATATGACAGGTGTCTTTAAGAAGTCACCAAAACAGCCTTTTATATAAAGTATTAAATACATTTCAGTAGCTCAGCACTTTCTCCTTGTGTTGTTTCAATATTATTAAACATTTTTCAGATTTTTTTTTTGTTTCGTTTTATTTTTCTGTTTGTGTTGTTTGGGTTTTTACCAAAATCTGGTTCAATTCCATGTCAACAGCTCCTTTAAATATATAATTCCCAGGAAAGAACATGTGTTTAATACTTATTTTCCCTGCCGCATGCTTTGTATAGTAGAAACACCATTACGTCTAGGAGAGTCCCCACAGGGATGTAGGAAGAAGTGTGTGTGTGTAAGTGTGTTTGTGTGTGTGTGCGCGCAGTGGGCTGATGCAGAGAATGAAGGGAAGATGAGATGCTACTGGTATCATTTCTGCAGTGTGTGAATATTCAGTTTGCATTCAGCTCGTGGATGACAGACTGCAAATGTGAAAATGTGGAGCCGGAAATGTCCAAGATGGCTTATCGAAAACCAGGATGCTACTGTGCGTTTAGTCCATTAGCATGCATTTCTTATCTTGTAAGTAAATAGCAAGAGTAAAAAGTTCCTTTTTTATTATTCATCGTTGCATTAAGATCATTAGGAGTTCAATTCAATAATGAGCAAAACTAGACACTCATTCAAAATGACAGTCAGTATGACTTCTTCATACGTTTGGACTGCAGATGTAAGGTCAAGTGGAGTGCATTGCTTTTTGGGACTTCAGTACTTAACTTAATGTGCTGCTGTAAAAAGATTATTTTAGCAAATACTTTAAGTCATGAGGGCAAAGTTTTTCAATGCACACAGTACACTTACTACACTTACGTTTTAATTATTAGCGGGCACTTTTATCCAAAACAACTTGCAAATTACGATGTGTGTGTGTCCGTGTATGTATATGGCTCAAGGCTGCAAGACCACCAGTGATGATATACAGCCATATCACACTCCTACGATTGTAATATTGCGATTATACAACAGTTTGACGGCATAATCGTGTATATAAAAAAGAAAATCCTTTTGTACGAGGAACTACTTTCTTTTCCCGTTCATTTACATCTCTAATTGACGGCAGAACAGCAGAAACCATTGCTATACTTCACACGCGTTACGTTAGAGCTAGTATTTGAATGATTCTCCTGCGTAATGTCTAAAGTGATGACAAAACTGCTGATTTTGCTGACATTTTAAGCTAAGGCTGAAAAGCATGAAATGCCATCAGTCTACAAAGATTTCCCAGTATTTCTCTGTTGGAATCGGGACTTTACAATAATAACCCTGAAAAAGCCAAAGCAAAGCAAATGCTACCAGATTACTATCGTATAAATACAGCACTACAACATACTGAATCTCTGAAATTATGAATATTTAAAATAGGCACTATCCTTATAAATAAACTGCGTAGTTGCAATCTAAACAACTACATTCTCGCTGAAAAAAGCCTTAAAAGTACATTATGTTGTCCAACAGCTGCAATATTTGTCAAACTGTAGTGAGTTTATTGATCTGCTGTCACTCCCTGTGGGTGGAGTAATGCACGAGTGAAGAGGCTGTACGAGTGCTGATATTGCAGAATATCGCACAGCTATCAGCCAATTCGAGAACTAGACAGAGCTGTTGTATATATGTATATCAAATTTAAACGACCACTTGAACATTCTGTTACTCCTTATTTGTGGTTTACCGTATTTTAAATAAATTTTAAATATTTTTATTTATTTGATGAAGTTTATTCCAAATTGAAAATAAAATGTAAAATAAAACTGAGCAAATTTATAATTTTTTTGTTGCATAAAGGCACATTTTCACCCATGTTTAGACAACCCAAGACAAAAATTTCACCTTAAAAAGTTAATGAATTAACAAATAGACACAAAGACATAATTTCATAAAATAAAAAAGAAACAAACAATACTCTATATGGACATCTAAACACTATATGGGAAAATATACTGTACTTTTTAAATGTATATAGAATTTTATTGAAATATTTCATTATTCATTCATTCATTTTCTTCTCGGCTTAGTCCCTTTATTAATCAGGTGTCACCACAGTGGAATGAACTGCCAACTTATAACACGCACGCATTCACACACATACACTACGGCCAATTTAGTTAATCTAATTCACCTATAGCACATGTGATTGGATTGTGGGGGAAACCGGAGCACCTGGAGGAAACCCACGCCAACATGGGGAGAACATGCTAACTCCACACAGAAATGCCAACTGGCCCAGCCGACCTTCCCTCCAGCTACCCACTGCGCCACCGTGTTGCCACATTTTATTAATTATATACATATTTAGGCATGGGATGATAACCATTTTCAAGGTATACCGCGGTTTAGAAAAGTCAAGGTTTAAAAACCACCAACATTTTCTGTAATACCGTGCACATAAGGTATGTGCAAGATCTCTTATTTACATTTTTTGTTGTTGTTTTTTAGGACAACAGTATCTCCAGAAGAAAAAAAAAATCCAAAGATCCAAAAGGTTTTAAATTATAAAGAAATCTGTGTTTTTAACAAAAAATGAAGATAGCAAAAGTCAACGATTCATTTGAATTATTTAGCCTGACATGTTTACTGCTCCAAAATATTATAAATCTTTCAAAAAATAAAATATATTGTTTTTAAAGTGGAAAAAAAGTTTAGTTTTTTACCCAGAGATTTAAAAAGAACATATTTTAGAGCAGTAATCACGAGACCGTGATACCGTGATATTTTTATCCAAGGTTATCATACCGTCAGAATCTAATACTGGCCCATGCCTTACATATATTATTAGTAAATGAATAATTCCCGGAACAAAACCGACGTCCACCACAAAAATTCCCGGAACATGACGTCATTAAACGGTGATAGCGCATCACATTTCTGTCTATTTTGTGCCATATAACGTTATGAATGAGTCATGGATAATAAAAACATCTAGCTACAAACATTAATCGTATGAACAATCACTATTCAGTTCACTTCACTGTTGTGTGTCAAGTGAAAATAATAATTAAATGATTCACTCGGTCTAATCTTCAAGAACAGCCCACAGTTACCTCCTCTGTCATGTTCTGTGGCTGACTTGAGAATGCTTTGCTTATGTATCTTGGTCCATTCATTTTATCTTCTAAAGATCTTGTTTGATCAAGCTCATTATCAGATTTACTCATGATTTTAAAAATTTAAACGCGTGACTGCCTCACTGCCATTTTGAACTTACAGATATTATTCAGGTAGACCACTATGACTGATTATTTTCACTGCTCATTGTGTGCGAAGCAATCACCAACCAATAAGAGTGATTGTACACATAAGAAAACTGATTGGCTGAAAATATTGTTAAGGGCCAATAGTTTAACATGACTTTTGCTTTAACTTGCGCATGGTGACTACAATCATGTAGGTGTGTGTACACACACAAGCCATATTGCCTTATCTCTCTCTCAATCTCTCTCTCTCTCTCTCTCTCTCTCTCTCTCTCAAATTCAAGTTCAAAGTTGCTTCAAATGTTACACATGTATTGCCAAAGCATTTAAAGAGTTTACATAAAAAGTAACATACATGTATAATAAAATAAAAACAGTACACTCAATAGATCGTAGTAGTAGTAAAAAAAAATTATAATAAAAAATATATATAATAAATCATATTATTCAATATATCATATTTATGGTGGCTTGAGAAAATCATAATTTTCCGACAGACTATCATAGAGGCTGTACATATAATATATATATATATATATATATATATATATATATATATATATATATATATATATATATATATATATATACGGTGTAAAACATATTAGTGTTAACGGGTAAGAGCAATGTTTTTAAGAAGATGAAACGAGAATAGTTCTGATAAAAAAATAATAATTATCATATGAAATACATAATATGCTTGACTCATTATTTATTAGCATGGGCTGGAACATTTTCATCCAGTTCTTTAACTGTTTGTATATCCTCTTGCAGAATTAACCATGTTTTGAAATGAGGTCGTGTGAACAGTGTTGTGCGCTGCTATTTGAAATATTTAGCATTGTGTAATGCATTCTGTTTCATATACTTTATTTTAAACACAGTGGGGATGTTTTAAAGTAGTGACAATGCCAAGAGTTCATGCATTTTGCATAAAGCTAAGCATGCACCAAGCCTAATTAAACATTCTGCAAAAGAAAAACAGTAATATAGTGAAATATCAGTGCAAATTAAAGCAGACCAATTATGCAAAAATCACTTTTATAAGGGGTTTAAACACCGTTGTGTGACAACAGTCATTGAGTTTAACTAGCTTCTAATGGTACATATTTATTCATTTTATTTTTATAATCACACTTGATAAAAACAGTCTGCAGAAACATTTTGGCGTTCTCCATCCGCACGTGTCATCAGAGGAGGGAAATCCCCACCCACAAGTGACCATCTCTCCCTCATTAGCATAGGATGTTAGTCTTGTTTTTGAATCTGCCACTATGCTGACACATCGGCATTTGTAGCTCCGCCCTCTTTAGAAAAGACACATGATATCATTTGACTTTAAAGCGACAGTCAAAACTCCACAATTAGGATGAAAGCCTAAAAGGATCAGTTTAACGAGTTATAAAGCATAATGTGTATGGGTGTTTGCCAATACTGGGTGTAGCTGGAAGTACATCCGCTGTGTAAAACATGTTTCGTTTTGTGTGACATTCTCATATAAAATCTCTCTGGTTTTGAAACTAACATCTTTGTTCTTAATTGTTCTTAGCCCTGTGATTATGTTCATCTACTTTGTATTATTATCTCATATCATATTTGTATTTTCTCTCCTGTTTCTCTTATACATTTATATTCTTTAGCTGTCAATATAATACTTTACGTCTATGGAAGATGAGTTAATAAAGATGGAGAATGTGTAACATCATATTCGTCAAAAGACGGTATATGTGCATGTAACCCCACCGGTCCGAGCAGGGCGCGAGCCGGCGATACCGGCATGGGAGACAAATGCTCTGAGGAGGCTAAAGATTGCAGAACAACATCTGTCGCTGGATCCGAGGAGTGAGGTTTACGCGATCATCAGCTGGCTTCCGTTACATAAGGGCAAATATAGATGACCAAAACATCATTTACTTAAAACATCAATTACTTATTTTACTCATACTCATTTATTACTTATAATGTCCAAGATATTGATATTAAAGGGTACCTATGGTGAAAAATCTACTTTTCAAGCTGTTTGGACAGACATATGTGCAGATATGGTGTATAGAGTGTCATATTGGGGTGATATAAACACACCCAGTCCTTTTTTTTCAATTTAGCAACATAAAAACGGTGGACCAATTAGAGCGGTTTTCAGATCGACCGCAACTTTACGAAGGAGTGCGGTCCCCCCGCCCACCAATATTGATTGACAGCTGCGGATTAACATGTCCCGGCAGTCATGTGTATAATCATATCAACAAGACCAGACGTGCGCAAAGCAGCCGGGAATAAAAGATCTGTTCAGTTCGCTAGGATCATCAATCATCATCAAATGTGATCAAGAGTGAGTTTCACAAGTTTAACATGTTTTAAAACAGAGCATGTGTGTAATGAATTACAGCGATTCACTTCAGCTTTACTTCATCAGCACAGCCGCGTCTCAGAACAATTATAAAGGAAGACGCTTCAATCGCGGTTTGTGGACGTTAAATCAGGTTTATATTGTACATTAACATAACAGATATCCATACAGCAGTGGATGTTAACCTGTATCATGTCACATTTGCGTCCAAAAAGAGTGCAAAGCTAAACGGGCGCTCTGTCTGTCTGTCTGTGTGTGTGCGCGCGCATGAACTTTGTGTGACTCATCGATGCAACTGCACAATGAATACTCATTGGTAAAGTTCTTACTGTAGTATTTCTCACAAACGCTACGTGAGCTCTGCTTTCTTTAAGTCTGTCTGTTGTCTGACGCAGCCGAGGGAGGAGATTAAGGCACGCAGAAGAAACGGTGGGTGGGGAGGACTAGCCTTAAAGGTGCAGTACAACAAAACCGCCACCCAGTGCAAAAATGTATAAATAGGAATTTAATAAAAGGTATAATAAATAATCTGATGGGTGTTTTGAGCTGAAACTTTACAGACACATTCTGGAGACGCAAAACACTTATATTAAATCTGAAAAAAGGGCTAACCTAGGAGCCCTTTAATATTAAATGCTACTTTTGTGCCTTTCTTAGCTTTTTTCTCGCCTATTTACTGGGTTAAAAATCTTAAATGATTTCATCTCCACCTGCTGGTGAAAAAGCAGCTGGCGATCTTCAATCTGCAATCTACTGCTTTTCCCGGATGTAATGTCGAATTTGAACCACTGAATTTATGGAAGCGAATATTTGAACTGTAATAAAATGAACTGAAAATGACCTTCTGAATATTTTGTAAGTGAAACCTGGAAACTGAATATGAATTATTAAATTTAAAAAGACTTTTAGTTGAAATATTCACTCCCCCAGACAAAAACCAGCAGACTGAGGAACAGCTTTTTCCCCAGAGCTGTCTCCCTTTTGAACTCTGCCCCTCACTGACTCTTTTGCCCCCCCCAATACACCCCCCACACTCCTCTAACTTATACTCCTCACAATTACTGCACTATTTAACATTTGCACATTTAAAGTTTGCACATATTTATTGCACTGATTCACTTATTTGAACTGTACATACCCACAGCACATGGACATTTGTAATTATGTTTATCTATCTGCACACTTCTGATTATTAATAGCATCCTGTACATATATTCATTTATTGTAAATCTGTTCATAGCTAATACAACCTGTATATAATGTTCATAGTACATCCATCTGTAAATATCACCATAGTTTTTCTATAACTGCACTTTATAACTTATACCTGTATCCTGCACTTGCTGCTATTGCACTGCTGGTTAGACCGAAACTGCATTTTGTTGCCTTGTACTTGTACATGTGTAATGACAATAAAGTTGAATCTAATCTAATCTAATCTAATATTTTCAGTTTGTGCTATTCAACAAGCTTTTTAATTCAATACTTTTGGCATTGATTTTGTTCCATAGAAACCCCCCTCCTCCCCTTCTTCCACCTTTATCCAGAATGGGCGGCACGGCGGCCCAGCGACTTGCAAGAATTCCAATGGCTCTGGCTCCTCGCTGGACCATCTGGCATTCCTGTGCGAAGCTGGCTTGTTCCCCCAGTGTCCGCGTGGGTTCCCCAGTTTCCTCCCAAGGTCCAAATTTGCTCTACATTATAAACAAAATAAAACCAAGTCAATCATCATCAAACGTGATCAAGAGTGAGTTTCACATGTTTAAAATGTTTTAAAACAGAGCATGTGTGTAATGAATTACAGCGATTCACTTCAGCTTTACTTCATCACCACAGCCGCGTCTCAGAACAATTATAAAGGAAGACGCTTCAATCGCGGTTTGTGGATGTTAAATCAGGTTTATATTGTACATTAACATAACAGATATCCATACAGCAGTGGAGATTAACCTGTATCCTGTCACATATGCGTACAAAAAGAGTGCAAAGCTAAACGCGCTCTGTCTGTCTGTCTGTGTGTGTGTGCGCGCATGAACTTTGTGTGACTCATCGATGCAACTGCACAACAAATACTCCTTGGTAAAGTTCTTACTGTAGTATTTCTCACAAACGCTACGTGAGATCTGCTTCCTTTAAGTCTGTCTGTTGTCTGACGCAGCCGAGGGAGGAGATTAAGGCACGCAGAAAGGCACATAGAAACGGTGGGCGGGGAG
>NC_079439.1:7647897-7715397 GCF_903798145.1 Danio aesculapii
TGGTTTTATTTATTAATTCATTCATTTTCCTTTAGCTTAGTCTCTGATTTATCAGGGGTCAACACAGTGGAATGAACCGCCAACTTATCCAGCATGTTTTACACATCAGATGCGCTTCCAGCCGCAACCCAGTGTTGTGTTTGGACTGTGGGGAAAACCGGAGCACCCGGAGGAAACCCACGCTAACACGAGGAGAACATGCAAACTCGACACAGAAATGCCAACTGGCTCAGCCGGGACTCAAACCAGTGACCTTCTTGCCGTGAGGCGACAGTGCTAACCATGGTTTTACTTAGTTGTCAATTAATTTGTTTTTGTTTTTTTTTTGTTTTTTTTTTTACTAACATGTTAGATTTTATTTTAGTTTTTTAAGTATTTCCTTGTCAATAAGCTTAGTATTTTAAGTTATTTTTATGTGCATATGAACATAAAATAACACTATTGCTTATTTTGTTTCAGTTCATCTTTAGGTAATAAAAACACATTTTATAGTATAAACTTTATTGTTTAGCTTTTTAGTTTCATAATTAGCTTTTGAATTTTTTAAAATAACTTAATTATCAGAATCAGAACCAGAAAGTGCTTTATTGCCAGGTATGTTCACACATACGAGGAATTTGTTTTCGTGACAGAGCTTCTACAGTGCAACAGGATTACAGAGACAGGACAAAAAACAGATAATAAATATATTTAAAAAATAGAAGTAAGTAGTGAGTGCAAATATACAGATTGACAAGTGTATGTACATGTTTATTATTATATACAACGTTATATGTGCAGCTGTTATGTGCAAATTGGCATGTAAAGTGTGTTGTTAAATAAGTGTATATGTGTATAAAAGTGTATAGCAAGTAGTGATGTTGGTTCCACAATTATTATCATCAAGTGTTCATGAGATGGATTGCCTGAGCGAAGAAACTGTTTCTGTGTCGGGCTGTTCTGGTGCGCAGTGCTCTGTAGCGTCGACCAGAAGGTAAAAGTTCAAAGAGGCAGTGTGCTGGGTGTGAGGGGTCCAGAGTGATTTTGGCAGCCCTTCTGCTCGCTCTGGATAAGTACAGTTCTTGGGGAGTAGGAAGGGTTGTACCAGTGATTCACTCAGCAGTCCGAACTATTCGACGTAGTCTTTGGAGATCATGTAATTATGTAAGTTTTTTTTCTGTGATTTTGCACTTTTTTGCTTAAAACTATTGACAACTGGGAATTTTAACCAGTTAAAACCATAATTTCTATTTTTTTTTCAGATTAAACAAGTTTTTCTTTATTGTTTGCATTTTTATTTTATTTTATTTTATTTTATTTTATTTTATTTTATTTTATTTTGTAGCTTCAAAATCCAAAATTCCTTCGGCTTATTCCCTTTATTCATCAGGGGTCACCATAACGGAATGAATCGTTCCGGCATATGTTTTATGCAGCGGATGCCCTTCCAGCTCCAACCCAATACTGGGAAACACCCATATACTCTCACAATCACACACACTCATACACTATCAGTTTAGTTGATCCAATTGCCCAAAAGCGCATGTGTTTGGACTGTGCGGGAAACCAGAGCACCCGGAGGAAATCCACGCCAACACGGGGACAACATACAAACTCCACACAGAAATGCCAACTGGCCCAGCCTGGACTCGAACTAGCGATCTTCTCACTGTGAGGCGACAGTACTAACCACTGAGCCACCGTGCTGCCCTTAACCACTGTTTGTATTAATTATTATGCTTTTAAAATGCATTTATTGATGATAAATGAAAAGTCAGTAGCAAGATAGAGTTATAAACAGAAGTGTACAACTCAGATCATTCAGCATTTAAAGAAGTTCATTACAATTCATACTGTGATATTAATTCTCTGGGTTTTATTTCAGATTTTGTCTCAAGATTTGCCAAATCGTGTGTGTGTGAAGTGACTGAATGTGACAGATGCAGGTCACTGTGGGTTTTCTCTCTCCAGACGTAAAGGTAAGTCACAAAGGTCACAATCAGATGTGCTTCCAATCAGAAGCCCTGTGTATGTGTGTGTGTGCGTCCCCGAGGCTGACAGAGTCCAGGAACATGTTAAACACTCACCTCTCCTGTTATCATGTTAGTAGTTCAGTGTGGTATTCACACTAAAAATTGTAATAGTTAAAAAAGGTGAGCACATTTTAAATACACTGTAAAATAAGGTGTTTTTGCACACCATTCATTCATGTGGTCCTAACACAAATACTGTAGATCAGGTTAACTTAATTATTTTGACATCTATTTAAGTGGAATGAACATAAAACAATTAGAGGTGCCGTGTGTAAGTTTTTGACTCCTCTAAAGCATAAAAATACCATAATATGTTTGCGGATATTTAAGAAACATGCTAAGTGAACATTCTTGTGTATCTGAAAACAGGGTGTCCGCGGGGTCTTCAAAAGTATTAAAAGTTGATGAATTAATTATGAGAAAATTAAGGTCCTTAAAGTCTTAATCGCAAGGTCTTAAGTTTTGTTTAAAGTGTTTGATTCCAAAAAGTTATAAATATATTTATTTTCCTCCTAATATTAACAATGCTGTGCTTAATCCAAGCAATTGGTTTCGGCCCGGGGCGCGTCCGGCCAAGCTCCTCCGTCTGGGTGATGTCACGTAATTTGCGACAAACGTGGGAAGGTGATGTGATGCTTTCCACATGTAGCGAAACCATAGAGCGAAACAGATGGCAAAATGGGAAAATGTAAGTTTGCGTACTCCTGGTTGGAGAAAGATGAGTTTAAGTGAAGTTAATTTTAATTTATTGACCCAGCTGGTCCACATTAGCTAATCATGATCCTCAAATCAAAGGGTCCCAAGTCACTATATATATCCTCATTTCCTCTCTACGTCTTCGTCTGGAAGAAACCCTCCTCCCCTTCTTCCACCTTTATGCAGAATGGGTGGCACGGTGGCCCAGTGACTAGCACTGTTGCCTCACAGCAAGAATACCAATGGCGTTGGGTCTTCACTGGCCATCTGGTATTTCTGTGCGGAGTTTGCATGTTCTCCCCGTGTCCGCGTGGGTTTCCCCCGCGTTCCCTGGTTTCCTCCCACCATCCAAATGTGCTCTATTATAGATAAAATAAGCCTAAATCTTTTTCTAATGTCTTACTCCCAGGAGGTTCACCTTAGCCTCAGCAGCGGGGGAGTTTCAGATCGACCTGAGCTCAATCTCCCCTCTCCCTGTAAAAGGAGGGAGCCCTGGGCTCGAGGATCCCTTGAGCTAAGGGCTCTCTCCCGGGACAGCATGCCAAACAAGCTATGTATAAATCGTGAGCTAAGTGTGAACTCTTGAAACAGTGGCTGAAGCCTGTCGCTAAAAACAACCGCGTAATTTATTCTTTCAAGCTTTCTTCTTCCGAGCTTATCTGAGGTCTGTTGCATGGCTGTGCTCCATTCATTTATTTAACTACAACTGCTTATTAACTTAAAGGTTTGATACTGATTAGAACTTGAAGTGGCGATGAGGTCCTAAAATATTCTGAGAAGGTCTTTAAAAAGTCTTAAAAAGGGATTGAAATTTCCTTTAGGATCCCTGCATGTACCCTGGAAAAACAATGCTAAAGTCAGTTATTCTGCTTTGAAAATGTGAGTTACGTGCTGAATCATCAATCTTTGTTTTGGTTCCTTTAACCCGCCCAATGCCAGTTTAGCTAATTATATTTCAGCACATCTGGTTGCCTTGATGGAAAACTGAGTATTTGATTCATTCGTTCAGAAAGGCTCTCAAAGTGTGCGTTTGTGACTGAAATGCGACCTCCGGTGAACAGAAGCAGACTCTGAAATGACACGCCGATTCAGAGTTCCACATTAGATTATTAATTAGCAAATAATTTAAATATTACGAGTGTAAACATTAGGTGAGCAGGTTACATTGTAACCCCGTGTCCTAACAACACGCTATGTGACGAGATTTGCACTGATAAGCAATTTGGCAGACGAAACACGACAGAAATTTAAATACAGCCATTCAGAAGCATGCGTATATGCACTCATTCAGGAAATGGGAAGGTTTATAATCTAATTATTACATATTAAACCTGTTTAACATTAGTAAATGTACATGCTGAATCACTGATACGTGCTGGTTTTGAGTCACAATTCTAAAGCTGATTTTCAAATGGTTTATTTAATTTTCAAGATCTGAGGTGAGCTATCTGCTGCTGCTTTCAGTAGTTTGGCAATAAATGTGATGTAAAATGGCATTCAGACTCACATTGTTAGCACTTAACACTGAATAAAGCACCTGAGCTGTACCTGAGGTAAACATTTTCTGTTGTTCAGCTGCAAGAAATACAGGCTGTTTCTAATATATAAAATCCAGGTATTGTTAGAATAAAAACTCCTTTTAATATAGACAATATTTCCTCTATCGCATGCTGCTTTCTTCTATTTAGAACACGATTTAAATCAGCCTTTAGGCTCAATCGTCAGACTCGGTCCTGTTGGTCATCAATCTGGCAACCTGCGGTTGTGTTTGTTTTGATCAAGGAATCTAATGCCTAGTTCAACCACTGGGTGTCAAACTTACATACTGCACCTTTAGGTTGTCTCTCCAAAATCTCAAGAAGTGTGTTTAAACAAGCAGCAAATTTTTTATTTATTTTTTTGAGTGTGTCTGGATTTGTGGAATGTTAAACGCTTCATGCACTTGATTATTACAGCTTTAAAAATGCCATCTTTTTTACTTTTTAATTAGTTTTTGGAAAAAAAAACTTCACTAATTGGCGGAAGTGAAGAAAAAAAAACCTTGAGAGAAACCAGGCTCAGTTGGGCACGACCATTTTAATTTCTCCGCTGGCCAAACGTCTTGTGCAGAGCTGCAGTCTCAGTGGCGGAGGCTGGAAGCTGGCCTCAGCGAAGACTCGTCTGTCTCTGGAGCGTCACAGGAATCAGTCTCATGTTCTCCACTCTTCCATGACCACCACAGTAGCAGCTCAGGATACAGCCTGGTCCAGGATATGGAAACCTTGGGATCATTTGGTCGTTGGTCTTGGATCGAATCAGTGACTCTGCATAGTCTGAGGGCCTCGGGAAGAGTATCCCCAGGTGGAAATGGAGAATAAAGAAAATATTTAGCGTAGCTGATGTTCACAGTGTATATCAACAAGATGCATAACCTGTGTGGAAGCCCCCAAGTGGTGCACTAAGTGTATGCTTTACTGAACAGATAGGTCTTTAATCTAGTTTTGAATTGGGAGAGTGTGTCTGAGCCTCGGACGTTATCAGGAAGGCTATTCCAGAGTTTAGGAGCTATAAATGAGAAGGCTCGACCTCCTTTACTCGACTTTGCTATTCTAGGTACTACCAGAAGCCCTGAGTTTTGAGACCTTAAAGAGCGAGTTGGATTGTAGCGAGACAGAAGGTTGGTTAGATAAACAGGAGCTAGATTATTTAAAGCTTTATATGTAAGAAGCAATATTTTAAATTCAAAACGAAACTTAACAGGCAGCCAGTGTAAGGAGGATAAAATTGGGGTGATGTGATCAAATTTTCTAGACCTGGTAAGAACTCTGGCAGCTGCATTTTGTACTAGCTGAAGTTTGTTAATAGAGGATGCTGGGCAGCCAGCAAACAGTGCATTACAGTAGTCCAGCCTAGAAGTCATAAAAGCATGGACTAGCTTTTCTGCATCTGAGATGGATGGCATACTTCGTAACTTAGCGATATTTCTCAGATGAAAGAAAGCAGTTTTTGTGACATGGGATATATGATTTTTAAAAGTTAAATTGCTGTCTAATATGACACCCAGATCTTTTATAGTAGAGCTAACGCTAACTTTGTATCCTAGATTGTAGGTCGAGTTGTGAGATCTGCTGTGTACAGGATTTAGGCCCAATAAGTAATAATTCTGTTTTGTCTGAGTTTAAGAGAAGATAATTGTTGGTCATCCAGTCTTTAACATCTTTAATACACTCAGTTAGCTTGGACAGATTAGACGTCTCGTCAGGTTTAGTTGAAATATATAATTGAGTATCATCTGCATAGCAGTGAAAGCTGATCCCATGTCTTCTAATAATGTCTCCCAGGGGTAGCATGTATATTGTAAACAGCAAAGTATATAGAATTCTGGGAAAGTCATTTCACAGTATATATTAAGCAAACTTACTGTTAACCAATATACAGATTTTTACTTTTCTTTCTATTGAAATTAGTCATTTTTTTCATCATAGTACTTGTTTTTGCTCAGAAAAAAACTATTTTCTAATATTTGGAGAGAAATATTCAAGTCTTTCATCATTGACTCATACTATATATCTGTATTGAATTTAGCTGAAAATATGAGTTGTTTTATGCTCTGTTGATATATAATGACTCCAACCTCATGTCAAATTCAAAACAGCTCATTGTTTATGTAAGAATTGTAATAATCCGTCATGTTGCTTGGGTTCATCACTGCTGGAGTCATTTTACAGTTTTCAGTTATCGCAGATTTTTTTTCTCTTCATCTTTTGCATTTGGTCTGAGAAGTGGGCGTTTAAATAAGGTGACCTTTGGCTTTCTCAGATGCAAATGTAAATAACCTCAAAACAGTAAAACTTATTTTTGGAAAAGGAGCACCTTCATTCTGATCACTTGGAAACTTTTGGAATTTATGCAAGGTTATGGAATCTAGTTTCCATGGTGACTTTTATTCCATCCGTCACTCGTGACCCCGTGACCCTTTAGGGCAAATGTATTTATAATTCAGGACAAAACAGACATACTAATACAGTTCTTAACAACCTGGCAGTGGGGAACATTTTATGACCTTAAAGATAAATAGAAAGCAGTGGAAGGTTTAGGTTTTAATGTGGACCTATTATGCAAAAATCACTTTTATAAGGGGTTTAAACACAATTGTGTGACAACACTCTGTGAATATAACCAGCTTCTAATGGTATAAATGTATTAAGTAAACTCTTTATAATCACACTTGATAAAAACAGTCAGCAGAAACGCTTTGACATTCTACATTTGTATGTGTCATCAGAGGGGGAAAGCCCCGCCCATTAATGACCATCTCTCTCTTATTAGCATAGGACGTTAGCCTTGTTTTTGAATCTGCCACTATGCTGACACATAGGCATTTGTAGCTCCCCCCTCTTTTGAAAAGAGACACATTCTAATTTGCATTTAAAGTGACAGTCACCAAAACGGCACAATTTCAACCTGTTTCCACTGAGTGGTATGGTAAGGTACGGTTCGGTACGCTTTTATGGCCGTTTCCACTGTTAAAAAGTACAAAAAAGTAAACAGTACGATACCATTTTTTGGGTACCCTTTCCATAGGGTACCTAGCATGACAAAAGGGTACCAAAAGGTGGAGCTAGATGGGCAGCTGAACGCTATTGGTTTACAGAGAAATGTCACTTGCGTGTGCACAAGCCAGGAGAATGAAAACAAATGAAGCGCCATTTTTAAACACAGCCAAAACAGTACATCGTAATAATTTATACTATACTAGACCATTTTTTGGATCAGCAAAAAAGGAGACAAATATCATTTGCTTTCCATTTGTTCAAAAAGATTACTGCAACCATTGAGTAAACAAACAGAACTGCAATTTTACTAAAAATATAAATCAAGAAAGAACCAGCTGAAAAAAAAGAAGAGTATTCAATACAAAAAATGATCCTCGCTACTGTTGCTGATGATCCTATATATAGAAATCTAACATGTTGTAAAACAGATCATATTTATTTTTATTAATGATTTAACAATTCACACATAAAACTTCATGTTTCATTATAGGTGGATCATTCTTAAAAAAAAAACCTATTCAGTGACATCATTTTGATGGTTGTTTGTCGCCACTCATTGGTTAAACAATGTAATTGCGACTGAACTCAAATTCACCAGCGTCAAGTTCCATTAATCTGTGATTTTAATCTTTACCATGAACATCAGTGTTTTATATCTGAACTTTTCTCCCAGTACTTCTGTGTTATTTAATTGTTTGTAACGAACTGAAAAAGAGTAAAAACATGCAGGCTGTCAAGTATTGTTTGTGTTCGGCTTTACTGAATCACGCATGCGCAGTATTATCGATTCGCCGCTTCTCAAATTTGATCTCAGTGTGACATTACTGTTCTAGTAACTGAATAAGAGTATATATTGGACTATTTAGAGTTAAAGGTGGGTTTTAGGCTTGTTTAAAAAGTAGTTTGTGGATAAGTGCTTACTGGAGGCGCGATCAAATGATTCAGTTAATTTTGGTGAACTCGTTCTACCGGTTCACTTAGAAGATCCGGTTAAAAAGATTAGTTCTCGATCGCGATACAGAAATAAAACCCATTATTGGGCACAAATGTGTTAAAGTAATCGTTTTAAGTGCCTGTAATGCTGTCAACATGCTGCTGTCATGTCCACTTATTGTTTTTTGTCGCGGGAGCAACAGCGAGGACTGACTGAAGGTCGATGGCAGCAGGATTACAGACTCTTACACCTGCAGCGCGAATTATATTTACTTCTAAACGGCTTACAGTAAGATCATGTATTAAATACATTCACAAACGGTTTTTGCTATAATTTTAGTTAGTTTCAGTTAGTTTTGTATGTACAAAATACAGTTTCAGGTAGTTCTAGTTTTAAAAAAAACTTGTTTTTATTTTTATTTCAGTTAACGACAATTATTTAACATTGTAGTTTTCGTTTTTTTCGTTCATTTTCGTTAACTATAATAACCTTGGGGAGAATGACTTCAACTGCAACTTTCGTTGGTACCATTTGGTAGTGGGGACACAAGCCTGATAAAGGGTACTTTCACATCTGTAGTTCGCTTCATTTGGTCCAGACAAAGGGCAATAAATGATACATTGTAGCATTTTCTGCCGTCTTTGGGTCGTTTTCACACCGCACTGCTGGCTTTGGTCCGAATCGGATGAAAAGAACCAAAATGCAGTCATCTGACAAAATCCACATCTCTCATTGGCCAGATGTTGTTGAACATATTTCCTAAACTGCTTATCGATTGGTCAGAATTCATGAGCGAATGCCAATGGAACTCCTGCAAGTAAACAAACCGGCAGACAGAAAATGTCGCTTTTTACCATGGAGCTACGACTGCGCTGACTGATTGTATCTCTGCTCATAGTATACTATATAGTTTGTATACATCACTTTAGACAAACTATACATTTTGAGAATGAAGCACGGCTGGAAAACGATGTTTTAATAAATCGCACGTCTCTTTAGGAGGAGGCGTGAATTAACTTTGCTAAACTGCTACATGGTCATCTTGCAGAACGATCCATCAGGTAATGTTTTTCCCTCTCTCTCTCTCTCTCTCTGTTGGTAAAGTGCTGTCAACAAATATTTTTCCTACACATCCCATAATGCACAGCCCATCGGCCTACAGCAGCTGGATTAGTCCAAATGGCGCAGTACTGTTTCAGTTCGAGTCATACTAAGTACAAAGGACAGGGTTCAGACCAGAATACTTATAAAGTTCCTGAGAGAAACAGAAGTTTATGATAGGATATAAGATTATTAAATTAAATTATAATAGAAGGTAAAGGGAAGAGAGATAAATATAACCAAGTGTTAGAAATAGTAGAAGTAAAAGGAGTAAGAGTACTGTGGTGGTTATAAGTATTATGAGCGTTATGATTAATATTATTATTATTATTATTATAACATAGGAGTAGGGGTGAGATATGTGTGTGTATGTATGTATGCAAGTATGTGTGTATATGAGAAAGAATAGGAAAGAGGGAAGTGGGGGGAAATTATTAGTCTGTAAACCTGACATCTGGTCCACACTCCGGAGCTGAAGGTGGCGGTAATGCACCAAAACGCTGGATGCCAACCGCCGTAAAATTATAAGAAGAAGAAGAAGAAGAAGAAGAAGAGTTCGAGTCATATTCTCACCACAATCTAGCCGCTCCAGGGTTTGTTTGAAAGTGTACTGAGACCACCTCTTCAAGTAGGTCTCGGTACGCGTTTTTTGGTCCGCATTTGGTGTGCACTCGAGTACGATTGCTGCATTCACACCTGCCCAAACGAACCGCACCAACGGCTCGTTTCCACTGACTGGTACGGTACGGTTCGGTTTGGTACGGGTCACCTTTATCAGGCTTGCGTTTCCACTAACAAGGGTACCCTTTTGGTGGGCATGGTGTACAACAGAAAGTTTCAGTCGACGTCATTCTCGCTCGAGATCTACAATAAAGCTGTACGGGTCACTTACATATCATATGAAAAGCACTTCTCACAAAACAGATGCTTCATACACATAAATACTTGTGTAGAAATGTTTATTACTAACTTTTCAATGAACATGAGTTGATTATAACTGCAGATCAATGACGAGTGCGAAACAGACTACTGTAACGTCTGTAATTATATTAAATAACTAAATAAATGAACATATATAAACACATACAGCCCCTTACAGTCTCCGATATGTTACCAACTACAGAAGAACTACATATAACAGACATTTCGCCCGTATTTAGGTTCAAAATCAAAACAAAATATACCCTACAGTCAGTGTAAACCTCTCATCTGTGTCTGTAATCTTCAGCAGCACATGTAGCCTCTGTTAGACAGTAATTCCGTCATTCCCAGTTCATATTAGTCCAAAAGGTGAAGATAATAAATTAGTTATACAAGGCATTTTGTTCATGTTTGCTGAATAATAATGTGCTCCTTTTTTCCGGCTTCTCCTTTGTTTCTTCACGCTTCACTCTCGCGTTTGTCAGTGTCTGACAGGATCGGGTTTTAAAAGCACGTCAATAATCAAGCGCAGGTTATTATCATCAGCTCATGAAGTTTGTTATTTCAGATATAATGTTAGACGCGCGCGAGCGCTAGCAAGAAAGTGAAACTGCTCGCGCCTCAGAATGGCTCGTAAAAAACTACGGGCACAGGGTAAATCTGCTCTTCATCTTGGCTTTGTGGTTGTTCTTCCAGACGACGACAAGGTTTGTTTGAGCCCAGATCGACCATGGCTCGTTAATATATGTATAAATAATTCCGCTATAATCTCTCGGCTGTGTATTTCGAACATGGCGGGTTTTTTGTTTTCATTCTGGCTTGTTGCGTAAGCGAATGACGTATCTCTGTAAACCAATAGCGTTCTGCTGCGCGTGTGGCTCCACCTTTTGGTACCCTTTCTCGTGTTTGGTACCCTTTCGAAAGGGTGCCGAAAAAGTGGTACGGTACGCTTAGGTATGCTTTTTGACAGTGGAAACAGCCATAAAAGCGTACCATACCAAACCGAACCTTACCGTACCACTCAGTGGAAACGGGCCACAAGAGGGAAAACGAACTCTAGTGCGATTCAACCGAACTAAATAAGGCTGGTGTGAAAGCACCCAAAGATGACCCATTCCGAACCGTACCATACCAATCAGAGGAAACTATGCTTTAGGATGAAAGGGGGGATTTTCAAAGAGTTATTAAACATTATTTGTGTGGTATTTTGAGCTGAAGCTTCACATTCACACTCTAGGGACATCGAAGACTTATTGTACATCTTGTAAAAAGGGGCATAATTGGTCCCCTTTAAAAGTAGTTAGCGCTTAAAAATGTCTAAATGTCATTGCATTGCAAAACACCGAACCAAATGGCATTTCTTGCAGATGGTTTTTAAACAAGACATTTAACACAAAGACCTTCAGTCTGAAATGCTAAAACAATAGACGGTACACCTTTTGTGAACTTGTGGAGAACTGACTTCATACACCCACTAGAAATCAGCCAGAACACCAGCTGGTTAAAATCCACTGAGCAAAAAGGATGAATAAATGTGAAGAGAGATTGTATAGAGAATAAGATCCTGCAGATTGTTTTGTATTCATTATCTAATGCAGGGACAAAGATGTCTGCAGAAATCGCTTCTGGTCTCGGCATGATGTGCTGAGAGCATCAAAACCTTCAAAAACAGCTGAAGACACAGCAGCTCCTCCTCCAGCCGTTACAACAAATCCATAACCATAAATTACAGCACTTTCCATTAGCATTTTTAACTCTTCTTTTTCCTCCGTTACACTTCTGCTCTAGCTGCGCTTCAATGGTTTGTTTCTAAGTATGTCAAATCACTTGAATATTCGTTGAATGGTCTCCTTTAAAGCACAACTAGGGTTCGTTTATGTATTTGACTGTTGATAATAACTCTGTAATTCCATAAACAAACATGGAATTTGTAATTTTATTAGCACTTGTTTTTAAAGAGTCTGAATTAAAATTTAGTTTATTTTTTTAGTGTTTAGTTAAAATTTAGTAGTAATTTTATATTCAAAAAATATTTTATTTTGTTTTTATTATTTTATTTTATTTTATTAATTTTTTATTTAATACATTTTTTTTTTAACCATAATAACCTTCTCTGGAATCACACATTCATTCATTCATTCATTCATTTTCTTTTCGGCTTAGTACCTTTATTAATCATTTATTAATGAACCATCAACTTATCCAGGATATTTTTTACACAGCGGATGCTCTTCCAGCTGCAACCCATCACTGGGAAACACCCATACACTCTCATTCACACTCATACACTACAGCCAATTTAGTTTATTCAATTCACCTGTAGCGCATGTGTTGGGACTGTGGGAGAAACCGGAGCACCCGGAGGAAACCCACGCCAACACAGTGAGAACATGCAAACTCCACACAGATCACATATTGAATTTTATTTAATATTTAGGATTCATTTATTTAAAATTTATATTTCGGCTACATTGTAAAAAAAGATAAGTTGACTCAACTTAAAATTTTAAGGAAACAAACTTCAGGACCTTTTTGAGTTTACTGAACTTTAATTGAAGTGCAGTACTTAGGTTGGAAGTTGAGTCAACTCAAAAAGTTTGTTGCCTTAAAATTTTGAGTTGTCGTCTTGTTTTTACAGTGTAGTTACATAGCTCTGATTATTCAAATTGTTTGTAAAATTAGCAATTTAAAACCTACTTTTAGTTTTCACTTTTATATTTGACCATTTTTTCTTGATTTATTTATCTAAACATTAACATCACCATTCAAAAAGTTTGTATGTATGAAAAGAGATAATTTTTTCATTTTTCTAAAGTAAATAAATCTGCATTTTAAAAATACAAAAGTGCAGTAATAATGTGAAATTATAAAATGCCAATTATTCATGTTACAAAGCTGTTTTTTTTGCATCATCGTCACATGATCTTTCAGAAATCATTATGACATACTAATTAATTTTAGCGTAGTTTTATGATGAACAGAAAACAGAAATGAACAGCACCGTTTACATGTCTTTCAGATTAAAATGCCACTTTTGCCCAAAATCTCAATTCAGCTATATATATATATATATATATATATATATATATATATATATATATATATATATATATATATATATATATATATATATATATATTCTTTTTAAGCTTCATATTTTTTTGTACTTTAATTAGTACTAGTTTCAATACTGTAATTTTATTCATTTTAGTTTTCTACATTTATTTTAAGTTTAAAATATATATTTAATTTTATATTTTATTTTTATTATTATTATTATTTTTTTTTAATAACCTTGTCTAGAATCACATTTTCATTTTATTTCATATTTTAAGCTACAAAGCTCCAATCATTCAGATTGCTTGTAAACTGAACAATTTGAAACTTCCTTTTATTTTCACTTTTATATTTGTCCTTTATTTATTTACTTATTTGTTTGTTTTTTTGTTTGTGTAAACTCACTCTCATTATTTCCATTCTGCCCGAAATCTCAATTTAGCTATATATATATATATATATATATATATATATATATATATATATATATATATATATATATATATATATATATTTATATATTATAGGTGGGCATAGATTATTTTTTTAATCTAGATTAATCTCAAAACTAATCTTGATTAATCTAGATTAAAATGGCTCATTTGAATTCTGCCGAAGGCATTCAGATTATGTGTGCTACCCAAATAATAAATCTTTGAGAACGAGTTTCTCAAGCCAGGTGGCGCATTAGACCAGGGGCTCATCTCCTGTTTCCAAAATGCATCACAAACTGCTTGAGAAACTGTTCTACTATAATTGGTGATGAAAATAAAAGATGTTCAATAAGATGTAGTCGTGTTTACTGTTTATTCAGTTAAACATGAATTATGAACTGCAGGCCTACATAAGCTCCAAACAGCGATTTCATACTTGCTTTTGATGTACATACATACATGAAATGCTTCTTCACAAAGCTAAGTTCACAGAGCCCTGACGTTTGCAAATATTCATTAGTTAAAGTCAAACTACCGAACTGCAGTTAAAGTCAGGCATCCTGCTGATTTGATTCAGAAGGGCACTTGTTTGTCAGACGGCTCACCGGTCTGACAAACCTAACTTTGAGAATAGATTAACGGCGATTTTTTTTATTTTTTTTTTTTTATTGCTCGATAAAAGTCTCGCATTAACGCAGCATGTTAACGGCGATAACGGCCCACCACTAATATATATATATATATATATATATATATATTCTTTTTAAGCTTCATAAATTTGTTTTGTTTTTGTAATTGGTACTAGTTTTTAATACTCTAAATTACATTTCTATTTATTTTAGTTTTCTACATTTATATTAAATTTTTTATTTTTTTTATTTTATTGTACTTTATTTTATTTCTTTTATTTTTTACATTCTATTTGTTTATTTTATTTTATTTTATTTTATAACCTTGTCTAGAATCACATTCATTTTATTTAATATTTTCAAGCTACATTGCTCCAATCATTCAGATTGCTTCACTTTTATATTTGTCCTTTATTTATTTGTTTATTTATTTATTTATTTATTTATTTATTGTTTATTTGTTGGTTTGTTTGTTTGTGTAAACTCACTCTCATTATTTCCCTTCTGCCCGAAATCTCAATTTAGCTATATATATTATATATATTTTTCTTCTTTTTAAGCTTTATAATTTTTTTTGTTGTTATTGAATTATTACTCTATTTTAATACTCTAAATTAAATTTCTATTTATTTTAGTTTTCTAAATTAATTTTATATTTATTTTTTTTATTATTATATTACATTTTATTTATTTATTTATTTATTTATTAACCTTGTCTGGAATCACATATTTATTGTATTTCATATTTTCAAGCTACAAAGCTCCAATCATTCAGATTGGTTGTAAATTGAACAATGTAAAACATCCTTTTATTTTCACTTTTATATGTCCTTTATTTATTTATTTATTTATTTATTTGTTTGTTTGTTTGTTTGTTTGTTTAAACATTAACACCACCATACAAATTATATTTTCATGTTTCTATAAGTCAATAATTAAAAAAATACAGTAAAAACAGTAATACTGTGAAAATGTAAATTATTCCTATGATACAAAGCCGATTTTTTGCAGCATCATTGTCAAATGATCTTTCAGAAATCATTATAACATACTAATCCTATGATGAATAGAAAACAAAAATGAACAGCATCTATTTTAATAAAGCAGATTTTTCAGATTAACATGCCACTTTTGATCAATTTAGGCCATCCTCTGTATATAAAACTATTAAACTCGCTCTCATTATGTCCCTTCTGCTGGAAATCTCAATTCAGCTTTGATCAATCTGTGATCGATCCGTGTAATGGTGTTTGTTCCCGATATCGCTAAAGCATTAAACTGTTATCTGCAGTCGTTTTTGACATTTATAGACCCAGTTATTGTCGATATGAAAACCAGCTCATTATTGACAGGCCAACATGTGGCGTGATGAGTGCAAAACACACTTAAACATGGAGAGAGAAAGAGAGCGAGAGAGCGCAATACAAGCAAATGAGAAAATAAATGAGCATAAGGAACAAGGTTTTCTTTTGATCACTCGCTGATGTTTCGGGCGAATGTGTGTGCGCGTTGGCGTATGTGTGTGTTTGTGCGGTTCTTTCGGAGAGCGACATCTCATTAAATCCAGCAACTCTGACACAAACAGCCGATTCTTCAGCGTATCTGATGCCACTGCTGGCTCTGTTATTGTACTCGTCTCTGCTTTAAACTGGACACTTTCTTCACATTTGCAGCATTGTGTTTTTTTAAGTCCACTTGTGATGTACTGTAAGCCGAGGATTCTTTCATAAAATGGCATAATTTAGTTGGAAAGTCCTTGAAAGTAATAAGGCCGCTTTTGCTGCTGTCACTTTAAGAGTGACCCTTGTTTTGATTGGTTAACCTCAATATAATGGGAAGTTCTGCTTGTTAGCTTCTTTACAGTTGATAGCTGTTTAATAGGAGCCACATACACTAGATTTTGGGATAAGACAAAACATAAAATGGTTTTTCCTCAAGAATGATCATTAAATTAACCAAAAAAGTGTTTGATATTAAGTGGTTTTCAAAAAAAATATATGAAACAGTACAATTTATCGTGTTATAATCCTTTTTGAAGGGTCTTGTGACACCGGACTGGAGTTTTGATGCTGAAAATTTAGCTTTGCATTGCAGAAATTGGTTATATTTGTTGGTTACATTAACTCAGGGTATCTGCAGGGTCTTAAAAACTCTTAAAATGTCTTAAATCTACTAAAAATGTTGTGTTGTAAGTCTTAAATCTTAATTTTTCTTTGTTTATGTATAGCAACCCAATCTGGCCATTAACACCCATACAATCACCAACAAGCCCCAATCTCAGTTAAACTTTTAACTTAAAAAAAAAAAAAACAGCATTTAATTATCTTCCTTACAGTAAAATTTGCTTAAAAGTTCTCCATTTATTTATAGCTGAGGATCCTGACCTGGCCTATATTTTTATTATTAAATTATTATTATTGTATTATTAGGTTATAATCACTTAAGTTAAGTTATAATAATAATTTTTGATAGGTCAAGTGAAAATCTTTTCCAACTGGGATATACGAAATAAAATCCTTAGAATTTAGTCTTGTATAAGTCTAAAATTTCATTCATAATGGTCTTAAAAATGTCTTTAAAAGTCTTAAATTTAACTTGGTGAAACCTGTAGAAACTCTAAGTGGCCACTTTATTAGGTACGCCTTACTAGTACCGAGTTGGACCCCCTTTTGCCTTCAAAACTGCCTTAATGCTTCATCATGGCATATAGATTCAACAAGGTATCAGACATATTCCTCAGAGATTTTGGTGTATATTGACATGATAGCATCACGCAGCTGCTGCAGATTTGTCGGCTGCACATCCAAGATGCGAGACTCCTGTTCCATCATATCCCAAAGGTAGTCTATTAGATTGAGACGGTCTATTGGTAGTCTATTAGTCTATCTGGTGACTGTGGAGGTCATTTGAGTACAGTGAACTCATTGTCATGTTCAAGAAACCAGTCTGAGATGATTCACGCTTTATGACATGGTGTGTTATCCTGCTGGAAGTAGCCATCAGAAGATGGGTACACTGTGGTCATAAAGGGATTGACATGGTCAGCAACAATACTACAGTAGGCTGTGGCATTGACTCGATGCTTAATCAGTACTAATGGGCCCAAAGTGTGCCAAGAAAATATCCCCCACACCATTACACCACCACCACTAGCCCGAACCTTGTCAGGAGTGGCACCCGGTGTGGTCTTCTGCTGCTGTAGCCCCTCCACCTCATTGAATATTTTCTCTTTTTCGGACCATTCTCTGTAAACCCTAGAGATGGTTGTGCGTGAAAATCCCAGTAGATCAGCATTTTCTGAAATAATAAGACCAGCCCGTCTGGCACCAACAACCATGTCACGTTCAAAGTCACTTAAATCCCCTTTCTTCCTCATTCTGATGCTCGGTTTGAAATTCAGCAGATCATCTTGAGCATGTCTCCATGCCTGTATCTCTGTATTTATTTATTTATTTATTTATTCTATGCAGTAGAACACCAAGCTGTTTATAGTACACACACTATAAACACAACACCAGAGTTATAGTTGTGGAGTTTTTATGAGTTATGGATACCTAATTTGCAGCGCACTAATTAATTATCGACTTTTGTTCAGTGACTCTTTTTTCGGTCAATATCGAGTCGGTTGTAAAAATGTTATAAAATGAAAATTCTGTCATCATTAACTCATACTTTATTTGTTTCAAACCTCTGAGATTCTTTATTCTGTTAAACACAAATTAAGATAATTTGAAAAATGCTGGAGACCTGTTATTACTTACTTTCAAAGTATTTGTTTTTCCTTCTATGGAGGTCAGTGGTTACAGGTTTCAAAAATTCAAAGAAACTCAAAGTTTGAAACTAATTGGGTGAGTAAACTGTGAGTAAATATTTATATTTGGGTGATTTTTTTTCCTTTGGGGGGGGGGGGGGGGGGGTGTTACTTGTATAGAATATTGTAACACTATAGCTCAATTTTGATAACTTGTAATGAGTCTCTTACAGTGCTGTGGAGGAATACCAGCTCACTCATCTTTGCAGTGTTGTTGTAATTCAGCCACATTGGAGGGTTTTCGAGCATTAACCTCTTTTCTTAAGCATAAGATGCTACAGCATCTCAGTTGAATTAAGGTCAGGACTTTGACTAGGCCACTCCAAAGTTTTCATTTTGGGTTTTTTCAGCCATTCAGTTGTGGACTTGCTTGTGTATTTTGGATCATTGTCCTGCTGCAGAACCCAAGTTTGCTTCAAGTTGAAGTCACTAACAGATGGCCAGACATTCTCCTTCAGGATATTTTGGTACACAGCACAATTCATGGTTCCATTTAACACAGCAAGTCTTTCATGTCCTGAAGCAGCAAAACAGTCCTATTCGTATGATATTCTTTTTCTGAAATGCAGTGTTATTATTTACACCACACATAAAGGGACATGCTTTTGCAACATTTGTCTCAGTCTACAGAGTATTTTAATAAAAGTCCTGATGTTTTCTGGCAAATCTGAGAAGAGTCTTTATGTTTATTTTGCTCTGCAGGTGTTTAAATCTTGGAACTCTGCCATGCAAACAATTTTTGCCCAGTATCTTTTTTCTAATGGTGGAGTCATGAACACACACCTTAACTGAGGCAAGTGAGGCCTGCAGTACTTTGGGTGTTGTTGTGGGCTCTTTTGTAAGCTCTTGATTGAGCTATGCTCTTGTGGTAATTTTGCCACTACTGGGAAAGTTCTCCATTGCTCAATGTTTTTGCCATTTGTAGATAATGGCTCTCACTGTGAATCACTGCAGTCCCAAAGCTTTAGATATGACTTTTTAACCTTTTTTTCCAGACTGGTAGATCCCAGTTATTTTCTTTCTCATTTGTTTTTGAATTTCTTTTGATCTCAGCATAATGTATAGATTTTGAGGATCTTTTGGTCTACTTCACTTTGTCAGGCAAGTGGTTTCTTGATTGCGAACAGGTGTAGCAGTAATCAGGCCTGGGAAATTGAACTCCGGTGTGATGAACCAGACTTAAGTTACGGTTTAACGGGGGCAAACACCTTTTCACAAAAGGCTATGTAGTTTTCTTTTCCCTTAATGACAAAAACCTTTCATTTCAAAAGTGCACAATGTATTTACTTGTGTTAACTTTGACTAATTTAACTAAATTTGTTTGGTGATCTGAGTAATTTTATTTGATTTTGAATTTCTTTGGATCTCGGCATGACCAGCTAGCTTTTGACAATCTTTTGGTCTACTTTACTTTGTCAGGCAAGTTTGATTGAAGCGATTTCTTGATTGCGAACAGTTGTGGCATTAATCAGGCCTGGGAAATTGAATTAAGGTGTGATAAACTAGAGTTGTTATAGTTTAACAACAGAGCAAACACTTTTTCACAAAGAGCTTTATATATGTAGTTTTATATATTCTTTTCCCTCAGTAATAAAAAACTAATTTCAAAACTGCACGATTTGTTTACTTGTGTTAACTTTGACTAACAAAATTTGCTTGGAGATCTGAGTTATTTTCTTTTTTCTTTTTTTTTAATTTCTTTTGATCTCAGCATGACCATCTAGATTTTGAGGATCTTTTGGTCTACTTCACTTTGTCCGGCAAGTCCGATTGAAGTGATTTTCTGATTGCAAACAGGTGTGGCATTAATCAAGCCTGGGGAATTGAATTCAGGTGTGATAAACCAGAGGTAAGTTATGGTTTAACAGGGGGGGTAAATACTTTTTCACACTTTTTTGGGGGGGATCTCGGCATGACCAGCTAGCTTTTGAGGATCTTTTGGTCTACTTGACTTTGTCAGGCAAGTCCGATTGAACTGATTTCCCGATTGTGAACAGATGTGGCACTAATCAGGCCTGGGAAATTGAATTCAGGTGTGATAAACCAGAGTTAAGTTATGGTTAAGTAAAGTGTTATGTAGTTTTATATTTTCTTTTCCCTAAATAATAATAATAAAAAACCTAATTTCAAAACTTCATGATGTGTTTACTTGTGTTAACTTTGACTAATTTAACTAAATTTGTTTGGTGATCAGAGTTATTTTCTTTCTTTGTTTTTGAATCTCTTTGGATCTCGGCATGACCATCCGGCTTTTGAGGATCTTTTAGTTTACTTCACTTTGTCAGGCAGGTCCAATTGAAGAGATTTCTCAATTGCGAACAGGTGTGGCAGTAATCAGACCTGGGAAATTGAATTCAGGTGTGATAAACCAGTTAAGTTATGGTTTAACAAGGGAAACACAGTGATTTCTGCCTGGGAAATTGGATTCAGGTGTGATAAACCTAATTAAGTTAAGTTATGGTTTAACAGGGGGGCAAACACTTTTTCAAAAAGGGCTATATAGTTTTATATCTTCTTTTCCCTCAATATAGAGCTGCACGATTCTGGCTAAAATGAGAATCGCAATTTTTTTTTTTTGCTTAAAATAAAGATCACGATTTTCTCACGATTCTGTAGGTGTAAAATAACGATTTATATGAGTCGGCAATTATTATTGTTTTTTTTAAAACATATGGTAAAACAACAATAATAATATTATGTGTAGGTCTACTGGTTTCTATAAATAATTCTATTCTACTTATAATTCTGATGTTGAATTATGTTTGAGATATAGGCTTGCAATCTGTCATTAACAACATTATTTGACCATTTTATTCACTGGTAAAATCAACATTACATAGGCTAGAGTAGTTATACTGACACTAAACATTTATTTTCATGCACAACACTTTGTGTTCGCTATGAAAGAAAAACATATCAAATGCTCTAAAATGCGATATGATCATTTAAATGATGTGCACGCTTTCGGTTTCATATTCACTGCTAAGCGCATTTCATACTCCATGCGCGGTTGTCAAACGATCACTCGTTGCCACAAACTGAATATTATTTACAACTTTATTAGCTGTTACTCCCAGCATATGCAGGTTCTGTTTACTAAAGTAGATGCGCGCACGTGTATCATTAAGTAGGGCGCGCGCCCGCCCTCTCTGTGGTGACAGCTCACGATCAGCAGCTCACGTCATGTGTGATTTCCCGGCAGCGAATACATCGCAGTGAATTATACCTTATAAATACAGTATGTGACTCTTTCAACATCATTTGGAGGTATCCTTGTCGCTGAGCAACGTATATGTGAAGCAATGAAAAGACTCGTGCAGCCGCCTTTGCATCTCTTTTGAACTTGAAAATATGATTGGCAGAATCGTAGAAATGCTGGATTAAGATCGTGTAGGGAGTCGAATCGAGATCGCGATTTTTTTTTTCCGATTAATCGTGCAGCTCTACCTCAATAATAAAAACAAAATTCAAAACTGCACGATGTTTACTTTTGTTAACTTTGACTAACTAAATTTGTTGGAGATTGAGTTAAGTCTTATTTGTTTTTGAATTTCTTTGGATCTTGGCATGATGTCTAGATTTTGAGGAAGTGATTTCTGCCTGGGAAATTGAATTCAGGTGTGTTGTTATGGTTTAACAGGGGGGCAAACACTTTTTCACAAAGGGCTATGTAGTTTTATATTTTCTTTTCCCTCAGTAATAAAAAAATCTAAATTTTTAACTGCACGACGTGTTTATCTGTGCTATTTTTAACTAATATTTAAATTATTTTGATGATCTGAAACATTAACATGCAAAAAATAAATCAGTAAGGGTGTAAACACGTTTTCACACCACTGTATATGTATAAGACATCCTCACCAGAGTTAAAACCTCCCATACAGTCACTGCCAGGTCACGGACAAACACATTGGCACTTTAACAGCGGAGATGTGAGCATGTGAACTCCAACGTGTCTGATTATCACCCAAGCGTGTGCTGCTGGTGACCCCGGTCCCGACTCCACCGCCGGCTTCATTAAAATGACTTCTGTGTCATGCTGATGAAGACCAGCAGGCCAACAAGGGCTGACGTGACCCTCGGGTGAGCGAAAAAGCCGGTTCACAACTATTTCTTGATCTCCCCGAGAGTATTGATGTGTGTATGTGAGTGATTGTGTGTGTGTGATGTGCTGAATCCAATCACAAACTCATTTTATGGAGGTAATTTTCTTCAAGGTGACTCAATTCGGCCTTTATATATTGAAGCTAAATGTACTGATGTCACTGTAAGAGAAATCTCAAACTCAGCACACGCAAACACACACACACACACTGTGACACACAGATAGAGCAGACAGGTTGCCAATCACTGAAAGCTGAGTGCCTGTCAAGCGAGGAGTTTTGCCGCAGAGTGAATCCGACAAACTGAAAAAACGTCCCAATCTCACCGCTATACAAATACACTGATGCGTCCCTGCTTCTCTAACCCGTGAGGGCGTATAGCCAATGTTTTTTGGGGGGGGTGGGAATGGATGCTGGGATAGACTTCTTACCCGGAGAAACGTATTGCGATCATATCACTGGCATAACTGAATTATCTCCACAATAGCGGCACTGACTCGGTTACGGCCATGTTGAATAGAATGAGCAACAGATAACGCTGGCACAGTGGGCTATCTGAAGATTGTGTTTGTGTTTGTGTGTGTGTGTTTGTGTGTGTGTGTGTGCATATTATTCATCGCGATTGGATTTTTGAGGTGTGATGCCACAAGTGATATGTCAGTGTGGCTGGTGATATGATTCCTTCTCTGGAATCTGATGCACATCTTTCTGTTTATTGACCATGCGCAAATGTAAAATGAGCATGAGGATATGTGTACTTTATCCTCTGTGTATAAGAAAAAATTGTGCTGTAATAATGATGATGAGGAATTAATTATCATTATTAACTTTTTTTAATCAAATGGGTTTTGTTTTTGTTTTGTTTGTTTTGCTTTGTTTTTTTTTGTTTTGTTGTTTGTTTGTTTGTTTTGTTTTGTTTGTTTTGTTTTTTGTTTGTTTTGATGTTTTGTTTGGCTTTTTTGTTTTATTTTGTTGTTGTTTTTTGTTTTGTTTGTTTTGCTTTGTTTTTTGTTTTATTTTGTTTTTGTTTTGCTTTTGTTTTGCTTTTGTTTTTGTTTTGTTTGTTTTGCTTTGTTTTTTGTTTTATTTTGTTTTTGTTTTGTTTGTTTTGCTTTTGTTTTTGTTTTGTTTGTTTTGCTTTGTTTTTTGTTTTGTTTTGTTGTTGTTTTGACGTTTTTTTGTTTGTTTGTTTTTGTTTGTTTGTTTTGTTTTGTCTGTGTTTTTTGTTTGTTTTGTTTTATTGTTTTTGTTTTGTTTTTTGTTTTGTTTGTTTTTTTATCATATGTTTTTTTTTATCATAAGCCAGTTGAAGGCAAAATTATTAGCCCTCCTGTGAATTTTGTATTATTTTTCAAATATTTCCCAGGTGATGTTTAACAGAGCAAAGACATTTGCACAGTATTTTCTATATTTGTTTTGGTGAAAGTCACTTTTCTTTTAGTTTGGTGCAATAAAAGCAGTTTAAAAGCATTTTTAAGGTCAATATTTTTAGCCCCCTTAATAAATTTGTCACGATCACCAGCATTCCAGCCCTGCAGATCACTAGACAACATCCGAACTACACATCTGCCACCGAAATGGACTTCATATCCCAATATGCACCTCACACACCAGTTCCAGATCACCCCTGATTACTTAAACACAGCTGTAGCTCATGAAGACTGATATCCTGGACTAACACACCTCACTCACTCACTCACTCACACACACACACACACACACACACACACACACACACACACACTTTGCTGAGCCCTAACCTGTACGTGAGCATTTCCTTGTCTATTTGTATTTTTTGACCTTTGCTTTGTTTATTGTTTATGTAATGTAGTGGTGGGCAAATCGAGGCTTCATGAAACACTGAAACAGTTGAAGCAAATGTGTCGAAGCTTCAAAACATTTCGAAACCTGTCTTTACAGAGACACCTAGTGGTCATGTTCTAGTGTTGTTTAACAGCAAGGACATTTGCACAGTATTTTCTATATTTGTTCGGGTGAAAGTCACTTTTCTTTTAGTTTGGTGCAATAAAAGCAGTTTAAAAGCATTTTAAGGTCAATATTTTTAGCCCCCTTAATAAATTTGTCACGATCATCAGCATTCCAGCATTTGCTTTGTTTTTTGTTTTGTTTTGTTGTTGTTGTTGTTTTGGTTTGGTTTTGTTTGTTAGTTTTTTTGTTTTTTTGTTTGTTTGTTTTTGTTTGTTTGTTTGTTTTGTATTGTCTGTGTTTTTTGTTTGTTTTGTTTTATTGTTTTTGTTTTGTTTTTTTGTTTTTTTGTTTTTTATCATATGTTATTTTATAAAATGATTTTATTTTATCAACAAAATCAGTCTGTATTTTTTCATTTTATTTTGTTTTATTCTATCCCATGTGAGCCAACAAAATCTGTCTGTTGTTTTATTTTATTTTATTTTATTTTATTTTATTTTATTTTATTTTATTTTATTTTATTTTATTTTATTTTATTTTATTTTATTTTATTTTATTTTATTTTATTTTATTTATTTTATTTTATTTTATTTTATTTTATTTTATTCACATGTGAGCCTGAACAACAAAATAAGTCTTACTGTATAGTTTGCAATAGCCAAAAATCCTTCGTACACTAAAAATACCTGTAAATTAACAGTTTTCTGTAATTTACCTAAGATTTGTGTTTTTTACTTAATTTATGCTTTTGAATTGCATTATAATACAATATACGGTGACCTCCAACAACTGTTGGTTTGGAAAAAAATTGAAAATGTGACTTTTATTGACCTTTTTAACAGTTTGAAGTGATTAAACTGTAAACTATGGTAGAAAAACTTGGTAATAAAGTTCCTGTACTTCTGTTATCCTGTATCTACTGTATGTATATATTTTTTTACATTTCGCGTTTTGCTTAGCGATATATTTCAATTTATTATTTTGATGTTGCCTGTATTTATTAGTTTTTAAAGAGTGTTTTATATTATATTAATATTTATTATTTTATATTTTTACATTTTAATCAAACATTTGCCCTGAAGTTGTAAATAAACTGAAAAAATATTCCTTCCATCCTAACTTTAACCTAATTAACCTAGTTAAGCCTTTTAATGTCACTTTAGGCTGTATAGAAGTGTCTTCAAAATATCTAGTCAAATATTATTTACTGTCATCATAACAAAGATAAAATAAATCAGTTATTAGAAACAGTGTTGTCAGATTGGAAATGTCAAAGTATCGTACCAGAACCTCAAAATTATCGTGTTTGGAGGAAAATTATTGTACACAAGTCAAACGGAGAGTATACAGCTATTATCTAGACACATAGCGTTTAGACACAACGTGTAAATTACCACAATACATTAAAAAACTAGGCATAGGCCTTAGTGAAAAAGTTCAAACTCCACCTCTGAGTTGCTGTCATCGAATGTTGCATGTTGCCAGATGTTTAGGGGTCCATTTTGCTGTACAAATTGGATGCCGTCATGGACTGCAAAATAGTGCTGGTTGGCTTGAAAGCAGTGCACCCTCCTGAATTTAACACACTCTGAGGTGTGCATGCTTTGTTTTGATGAGATTAACTTTGGGAAAAAACACGTTCACATGACGCGTTTGAATGGGGGAAAACGAGAACATCCAGGGAAAACTCCCCTGTCCTTCTCACCTTCCTTTACAGCACTAATTGTTTTAATGTTATTGCTTAAAAGATCGACCTCAAACTGAAAACTACTGACCTAACCACGGGCATGTGCAGCAGGAGCGCTAACTCGTGAGAGAGAGCCATTCTCCATGTTGATTGGCTGAGAAGAGGTAACATAAGATGAGATAGAAAACGTGCCTAACTCCACCTTCTCCTCACAGACAGTACAGAAAAGATGCAGCTAGATCAAGAGGTAAAGAAGAACGAAGATTACAATGAAATTACTTTTAAATGACTTAAAATTCTGATATTATCGTACATTATAGGATTTTTCTCATTATTGATCGTACAGAGGTCGAAATTATCGTACAAATACGATAAATATCATCCGTCTGGCAACACTTTAGAAATGTGTTGAAAAAAATCTCTTCATTAAAGAGAAATTGGGGGAAAAATAAACGGAAGCTAATAATTCACGAGGGCTAATAATTTTGTATATTGTGATATGAGGTTTTTTTCTTACCTCCAACCTTCACCTGATCTGCTGTGGTCGTCCCAAACCTTCAAGAAACCACCGAAGACACCTCTTATGTAAGCACTTAAGCCATAACCACAGTAAAAGACTCCCTATAAATAAAACTGTTCTAGATTCTGTACTATAGCTTATACTCTTGAAATATGCTGTTCGTTCTGCGGCAAGTATATACGGCTCTTGCATGACAAATTGCTTACGTGTGTTGTTGAAGTTCTCTGGGTAAAAGCATCTGCTAGATGACTAAATGTACAGTATACGCTGCAGATTTCAGCAGGTTCACTCACAACTGCTGTCATGTCACATCACTGGAAAGCTCTCATTGAAAATTAATGCTGTCCGGTTGTCAGAATTTGGATTGTCAGCTTGTAAACTACAAGATTCAAGGCTGCTGAAATGTGTTCATATGCATATTGAAAATCGTTAGCAATACACATATTTAAGCCATATACAGTTGAAGGCAAAATTATTAGACCTCCTGTGAATTTTGTATTATTTTTCAAATATTTCCCAGGTGATGTTTAACAGAGCAAGGACATTTGCACAGTATTTCCTATATTTTTTCTGGTGAAAGTCACTTTTCTTTTAGTTTGGTGCAATAAAAGCAGTTTAAAAGCATTTTTAAGGTCAATATTTTTAGCCTCCTTAATAAATTTGTCATGATCACCAGCATTCCAGCCCTGCAGATCACTAGACAACATCCGAACTACACATCTGCCACAGAAATGGACTACATATCCCAATATGCACCTCACACACCAGTTCCAGATCACCCCTTATTACTCACACACAGCTGTAGCTCATGAAGACTGATATCCTGGACTATTAATACACCTCACTCACTCACACACACACACTCTGCTGAGCCCTAACCTGTAAGTAAGCATTTCTTTGTCTATTTGTATTTTTTGACCTTTGCTTTGTTTATGTAATGTAGTGGTGGGCCGGTCGAGGCTTCGTGAAACACTGAAACAGTTGAAGCAAATGTGTCGAAGCTTCAAAACGTTTCGAAACTTGTCTTTACAGAGACACGTAGTGGTCATGTTCTAGTGTTGTTTAACAGCAAGGACATTTGCACAGTATTTCCTATATTTTTCTGGTGAAAGTCACTTTTCTTTTAGTTTGGTCGAATAAAAGCAGTTTAAAAGCATTTTTAAGGTCAATATTTTTAGCCCACTTAATTAGTTTGTCATGATTACCAGCATTCCAGCCCTGCAGATCACTAGACAACATCCGAACTACACATCTGCCACCGAAATGAACTGCATATCCCAATATGCACCTCACACACCAGTTCCAGATCACCCCTGACTACTTACACACAGCTGTAGCTCATGAAGACTGATATCCTGGACTATTAATACACCTCACTCTCTCTCACACACACACACACACACACACACTTTGCTGAGCCCTAACCTGAGCATTTCCTTGTCTATTTGTATTTTTTGATCCATCTTTGTTTATTGTTTATGTAATGTAGTGGTGGGCAAATCGAGGCTTCATGAAACACTGAAACAGTCTAAGCAAATGTGTCAATGCTTCAAAACGTTTCCAAACCTGTCTTTACAGAGACACCTAGTGGTCATGTTCTAGTGATCTTTAACAGCAAGGACATTTGCACAGTATATCCTATATTTGTTCTGGTGAAAGTCACTTTTCTTTTAGTTTGGTGCAATAAAAGCAGTTTAAAAGCATTTTTAAGGTCAATATTTTTAGCCCCCTTTATAAATTTGTCACGATCGCCAGCATTCCAGCCCTGCAGATCACTAGACAACATCCGAACTACACATCTGCCACTGAAATGGACTACATATCCCAATATGCACCTCAAACACCAGTTCCAGATCACCCCTGATTACTCACACACAGCTGTAGCTCATGAAGACTGATATCCTGGACTATTAATACACCTCACTCACTCACACACACACACTTTGCTGAGCCCTAACCTGTAAGTGAGTATTTCCTTGTCTATTTGTATTTTTCGACCTTTGCTTTGTTTATTGTTTATGTAATTTAGTGGTGGGCAAATCGAGGCTTCATGAAACACTGAAAGAGTTGAAGCAAATGTGTCGAAGCTTCAAAGCGTTTCGAAACCCGTTTCTATAGTGACACCTAGTGGTCATGTTCTAGTGATGTTTAACAGAGCAAGGACATTTGCACAGTATTTCCTATTTTTGTTATGGTGAAAGTCACTTTTCTTTTAGTTTGGTCAAATAAAAGCAATTTAAAAGCATTTTATGGTCAATATTTTTAGCCCCCTTAATAAATTTGTCACGATCACCAGCAATCCAGCCCTGCAGATCACTGGAGAACATCCAAACTACACATCTGCCACCGAAATGGACTACATGTCCCAATATGCACCTCACACACCAGTTCCAGATCACCCCTGATTACTTACACACAGCTGTAGCTCATGAAGACTGATATCTTGCACTAATAATACATCTCACTCACGCAAACTTTGCTGAGTCCTAACCTCTAACCTGTAAGTGAGCATTTCCTTGTCTATTTGTATTTTTTGACCTTTGCTTTGTTTATTGTTTATGTAATGTGGTGGTGGCCAAATCGAGGCTTCATGAAACACTGAAACAGTTGAAGCAAATGTGTCGAAGCTTCAAAACAATTCGAAACCTGTCTTTACAGAGACACCTAGTGGTCATGTTCTAGTGTTGTTTAACAGCAAGGACATTTGCACAGTATTTCCTATATTTTTCTGCTGAAAATCGCCTTTCTTTTAGTTTGGTCGAATAAAAGCAGTTTAAAAGTATTTTTAAAGTCAATATTTTTAGCCCCCTTAATAAATGTGTCACGATCACCAGCAATCCAGCCCTGCAGATCACTAGAGAACATCCAAACTACACATCTGCCACTGAAATGGACTACATGTCCCAATATGCACCTCCCATACCAGTTCCAGATCACCCCTGATTACTCACACATAGCTGTAGCTCATGAAGACTGATATCCTGGACTATTAATACACCTCACTCACTCACACACACACACACACACTTTGCTGAGCCCTAACCTGTACGTGAGCATTTCCTTGTCTATTTGTATTTTTTGATCTTTCTTTGTTTATTGTTTATGTAATGTAGTGGTGGGCAAATCGAGGCTTCATGAAACACTGAAACAGTCTAAGCAAATGTGTCAAAGCTTCAAAACGTTTCCAAACCTGTCTTTACAGAGACACCTAGTGGTCCTGTTCTAGTGATCTTTAACAGAGCAAGAACATTTGCACAGTATTTCCTATTTTTATTTTTATTTTTTCTGGTGAAAGTACATATCCCAATTTGCACCTCACACACCAGTTCCTGATCACCCCTGATTACTCACACAGCTGTCGCTCATGAAGACTGATATCTTGCACTAATAATACATCTCACTCACGCACACTTTGCTGAGCCCTAACCTGTAGTGAGTATTTCCTTGTCTATTTGTATTTTTCGACCTTTGCTTTGTTTATTGTTTATGTAATGTAGTGGTGGGCAAATCGAGGCTTCATGAAACACTGAAACAGTTGAAGCAAATGTGTCAAAGCTTCAAAACGTTCGAAACCCATCTCTATAGTGACACCAAGTGGTCATGTTCTAGTGATGTTTAACAGAGCAAGGACATTTGCACAGTATTTTCTTATATTTTTTCTGGTGAAAGTCACTTTTCTTTTAGTTTGCTGGAATAAAAGAATTTCAAAGCATTTTTTAGGTCAATATTTTTAGCCCCCTTAATAAATTTGTCACGATCACCAGCAATCCAGCCCTGCAGATCACTAGACAACATCCAAACTACACATTTGCCACCAAAATGGACTACATGTCCCAATATGCACCTCACACACCAGTTTCAGATCACCCCTGATTACTTACACACAGCTGTAGCTCATGAAGACTGATATCTTGCACTAATAATAATAATAATACATCTCACTCACGCACACTTTGCTGAGCCCTAACCTCTAACCTGTAATTGAGCATTTCCTTGTCTATGTGTATTTTTTTACCTTTGCTTTGTTTATTGTTTATGTAATGCAGTGGTGGGCAAATCGAGGCTTCATGAAACACTCAAACAGTTGAAGCAAATGTGTCGAAGTTTCAAAACGTACAAAACCCGTCTCTATAATGACACCAAGTGGTCATGTTCTAATGATGTTTAACAGAGCAAGGACATTTGCACAGAATTTCCTATATTTTTTTCTGGTAAAAGTCACTTTTCTTTTAGTTTGGTTGAATAAAAGCAGTTTAAAAGCATTTTTAAGGTCAATATTTTTAACCCCCCTAATAAATTCGTCACGATTACCAGCATTCTGTTTAGGACTCGCACAGACCGCATGTTGAGCGCTCCCTCACTAACACCACTTCCAACAACAACCTAGTTTTCCCATGTGGTCTCCCATCCAAGTACTGACCAGGCACAGCCCTGCTTAGCTTCATTGAGTGACAGGTTTTGGGCTGCAGTTTGAAATGGCTGTAGCTATTTTGTTTTGCTGCCTGCCCTGAGCATTCGCCTGTTTATATCAATCACTCTCTGGATTATCTTCATGCTTCTTTCTGTTCCTGTTTTGCCCTTGCCTGTATGACATCACAAAAAAAATGCATTTGGATAGTCACATCTGTTGTCAACCCTAGTCATTACAAAATTATTATAATTGACTGGCAACAAAACAAATCACTGCTATCGACTGACTTTATTTAATAACATAACTTGCCTAGTTAACCTAATTAACCCAAACTAGTTAAGTCTTTAAATTGCCTTTTAAGCTAGTATCTTACAAAATAACTACACTGTAAAAAAATATATTCCGTAATCCGTATTTTGTGTTTATTTACAGTTGTGCATTGCATTTAGGGATGTTGATTTCTGCTCTGTCGACTTTTGATGTTGAAAATTCAATTCTACATTTGAACAAAGTGACTTTTTATTGACATTTTAGTAGTTTGAAATAATATATTGTATAAGAAATCATATATAGAGATGTATAAGTCTGTTAAAGAACAGAAAATGTGCTGGCAGTTTATTACAAGGCTTCTGTAGCGTAATATATGACACCAACCCAGACAATATTTCACTTTAAACTATAAAAATGTTCATAAAAGTCACTTTTTCGAACTTTTCAAGGTTTAAAGTTGTTGGAAGAAAGATCAAGATATCCTAATGCAATTCAAAAGTATAAATAAATGAGGGAAAAAATTTAAATAAAAACTTGAATCACAAAATGTGGAAAACTGCTAATTTAGAGACATTTTTACAGTGTACAACATTATTATTTATGGCAATCAATGGCAAAGCCCTGCAGATCACTAGACAACATCCAAACTACACATCTGCCATCGAAATGGACTACATGTCCCAATATGCACCTCACACACCAGTTCCAGATCACCCCTGATTACTCACACACAGCTGTAGCTCATGAAGACTGATACCCTGGACTATTAATACACCTCACTCTTATTTACGACAATCAATGGCAAAGTAAATTAGGCTTGTTATTGGAGCTAGTTATTAAAATTATATTTATAAAAATGTGTTGAAAAGAAATCTCTTCTGGGAAGGCAAGGCAAGGCAAGGCAAGGCAAGGCAAGGCAAGGCAAGTTTATTTATATAGCACATTTCATACACAGTGGCAATTCAAAGTGCTTTACATAAACAGGAATAAAAGAAACAATTATAAGAGAAATAAAAACAAACATAAAAATGGTAAGAATAAAAATAAAATAAAATAAAAGCTGATAAAATGTGTTATAAAAGAATTAAAAAGAAGAGAAAAACATAGTAGTTCGATCTGTCGGACGTAGCACAGTGCTCATTCAGTAAAGGCACAGCTAAACAGATGTGTTTTCAGTCTTGATTTGAATGTGCCTAATGTTGGAGCACATCTGATCATTTCTGGAAGCTGATTCCAGCAGTGAGGGGCGTAGTAGCTGAAAGCCGATTCACCCTGCTTTGACTGAACTCTTGGGATTTCTAATCTATTTGATCCTAAAGATCTGAGTGATCTGTTGGGTTTGTATTCAGTGAGCATATCTGTAATGTATTGAGGTCCTAGGCCATTTAGTGATTTATAGACCAGTAATAATACTTTAAAGACACTGTCGTGTTTTAAATTGTTTTCACAATACTTCCAGATTGTGGAGTCACATTTCAGGAAAGATCTGTCAACAATATATCACTTTAAACTATTAAAAATGTTAATAAAAGGCACTTTTAAAAAAAAACTTTTTGAGTTTAAAAGTTGTTGAAAGAAAGATTAAGGACACAATTCAAATTAATAAAATAAAAACATAAATCTCAAGAAAAATCCAGAATTTTTGTATTATACATTTTATATTATAAACAATTTTTATTTTATTTTGGAATATTATAAAATATGACTGTAAATTTGTTATAATTTAATTATTTATAGAAGCTACTTCATTTTTAAAAAAAAAATTATTATGCATAATAAAATGTTGGGAGAAAAAAATCTTTCCGGGGAAAAAGATAGATAGATAGATAGATAGATAGATAGATAGATAGATAGATAGATAGATAGATAGATAGATAGATAGATAGATAGATAGATAGATAGAACAAAAAATTCGTATGTAAAGTGATATGGAATCTGTATTACTCACAGAAATACTCAATTATAAAGATGTTTAGAATCAGAGGTGCGTTTTCACTTTTTTTCACAGCGCATCCAGATCGCGGAAGCGCACATTTCAGCTGAAGATCCGTCGCTGAATCCGGTCCTAGTGTTCGCTGTAGCCGGTGGAGGGCAGAGGCGGGCAGCTGGATGCGGGTTTAACCGAGATACGGGACTCACGCTGCTCATTTTCGGCGAGCGCACATGCATACCGCTGGATGCTGGAAGCCGAAAAGCCACCTCCTGCACACATCCAGAAAGAGAGAAGCTGCCCAAACACAGCATCATACTAGTAAATGAGCGCGCGCACGAACTAATGAGCAACTCATGCAGAGGAGCGCGCGCGCGTCTGTGGAGAGCCGAGCGCGCGTAGATGAGAGATAGAGAGAGGGCGGCTGCGCATCGCTCCGTACCCTCGGTTACCGATTCTCCGGTCCCGGGACCCTCTCCTGATCTCCCGTGCAGAACTCGGGACGCGGAACGGTGTCGGTATTTCCAGTTCAGCGATAGAGCTGCTCTTCCTTGGTCACGGTTTAACATACGCCGAAGACTATTCCGCGCTGAGGAGTTTCCAAAAAGTCTCCAAAATCATGGCGAAAACAGGACGCCAGAGATTGCGATTGGGATTAGTGCTTCTCTTTCTGTGGGTTCTGCTCCAGATAGTTGACGCGCAAGGTAAGATCGCTGCTATTTTTATTTTGGTGATTGGCGAAAGTTTATTTTTATTGTGTGTGTCGATTCTACATTCACATCGCTATTTTAATATGACATTTTTTTTTTGCGCTCATTGAGTGATGTGGTAATGTTGCATCGAAAACAGCCGTGTCAGTGAAGTATTAGGCTATTGAAATTGTGATATGATCTGGTGTGGAGATCTTGATCTGGGAATCCGAGACCGCAAAAGCCACAGTCATGTCGTGTAGCCTAATTTAAAACACCCTGATCCCTTAATAGGCTACATCATATTCTGGTTTATGTACTCATTATGAGTTATGGATTGATAATTTGCTGCGCGCTCATGAATTATTCGTTTACTCTGTTGTTGTTGTTGTCTAGCATAGTTAGCTAACCATCTTAATAGGAAGTATAACTACATGAATGCATGTGAATCATTTGTAATCAGTATAAATGTCTATGTATGTGATTATTAACTGGAGTAATTCGTGTTGCCAGATTTATCGAAAATCTACGGTTTAGTGAAAATCTATTTTTATGGTTACTATGTTGATCTCTAAACTTTGCGAACGACTATTTAGAGCAAATTAAATTAAATTAATCCAATATCAAACAAAAAGGGATCAGGGGTAGCTTAATTTATTTATTAATATTTATTAATTTAATAAATATTGTGTCGGTGCTCTTTAGGTAGGGGATTCATCAGAATAAACAGCAAAAATCAGTCTAAGGCACTCGAAAAATGTAAAAAATAATATTTAAATATTTTTCCCCACATTTTAGAGTGTCTTGGACTGATTTTTGCTGTTTAACTTAAATTAATACTTAATTGTCTCTAAACTATTGTTGTGTATACTTTTATATTATTTCTCTTGTTGTTTTATTGCTCTTGTTTTATTGGACGGTGTCCTTGAGTTGCCAGAAAGAAGCCTTTTAAATAAAATTTATTATTAATATTATTCATTAATTTCTTTCTTTTCGGCTTAGACCCTTTATTAATCAGGGGTTGCCACAGTGGAATGAACTGCCAACTTATTCACACCACAACCACAACACTACATGTGAACTATTTGTAATCAGTATAAATGTCTATGTATGTGATTATTAACTGGAGTAATTTGTGTTGCCAGATTTATCGAAAATCTACGGTTTAGCGAAAATCTATTTTTATGATTACTATGTTGATCTCTGAATGACTATTTAGAGCAAATTAACTTAAATTAATCCAAAATCAAACAAAAAGGGATCAGGGGTAGCTTAAATATTGTGTCGGTGCTCTTTGGGTTGGGGATTCATCAGAATAAAAAGCAAAAATCAGTCTAAGGCACTGGAAAATAATATTTTGATAATTTTTTCCCACATTTTTCGAGTGTCTTAAACTGATTTTTGCTGTTTAACTTAAATTAATACTTAATTGTATTTAAACTATTATTGCGCATACTTTTATATTATTTCTCTTGTTGTTTAATTGCTCTTGTTTTATTGTACGATGTCCTTGAGTTGCCAGAAAGACGCCTTTTAAATAAAATGTTTTATTATTCATTAATTTCTTTCTTTTTGGCGTAGTCCTTTTATTAATCAGGGAGTCGCCACAGTGGAATAAACCGCCAACTTATCCAGCATATGTTTTACACAGCGGATGCCCTTCCAGCCACAACCCAAAACTGGGAAACACCCATACACTCTTGCATTCACTATGGCCAATTTAGCTTATTCAATTCCCCTATAGCCGGAACACCCGGAGGAAACCCACGCACACACTTAGAGAACATGCAAACTCCACACAGAAATTCCAACTGACCCAGCTGGGACTCAAACCAGCGAACCTCTTGCTGTGAGGCGATCGTGCTACCCACTGCGTCACCATTATTATTATTATTATTAATAAATTAATGTGACCTTTGTGGTTTTGCAAATGTTGTCTCTGAAAAAAAAAGTTTTAAATTATTATCTTTCAACATTTCTCCTTTTGGATAGGCTTTTTTGAAGCATGCATGGAATTTTGTTATTGCGGATTCCAGCGGGAGATTCCACTGAAACACTTGGATATCTCTGGGATTTACAGCCAGCCTTAGCTTTCCTTTTATGTTTTTTCTTCTTCTGTATTCAGATAAATTGAATTTCACCAAATATAGGCTGTTTCCTGAAAAAATAACATTAAAAATGTGGTGCTGCTGTCCTGACCTTTGATAATAACAATTTATTTCAATGATTGGCAGTCATAATTATATACTGTGCTCAAAATAATATTCAGTCATCATTTCGTCACCCTCATGTCTTTCCAAACCCGTATGACTTTGACAAAATCTCTGTGCCAAGTGTCATCCTTGACATATGCCAAGTCTGAATAACCACAAGCACAATTGAAATCTGAGAGCGGCGGTGGAGGGTGAGATTTCATTGAACAATGGTTTTAATTTTGGCCTGTTCACCACACAGATCTGCACAAGTCACGTGGACTATATGGTTTTCATATGAAACTAATTTTAAAAGAATTATATATTATTATTGTTTATTTTGCACATTCTCCTCGTGTTGGTGTGGGTTTCCTCCGGGTGCTCCGGTTTCCCACACAGTCCAAACACATGCGCTATAGGTGAATTGGGTAGGCTAAACTGGCCGTAGTGCAGGGCTTGACGCTTGCTTTTTTCAGGAGTAGCACATGTGCTCTTAAGTTGAAAAATTTAGGAGCACATTAAAGAATTTTAGGAGCGCAGTGAAAATATATAAAATAAACAGTGTTTTTGCCTAATAAATGTACGTGAGAGATCTTTAGAAGCAAAGCAGTTTCATTCATTTGAATACAATAAGTACAATAGGTTTGATTTTACTGTATAACAGCTTAAAAAGTATTTAATAATTAATTATAATTTAAGCTATGGCGACGCGGTGGCGCAGTGGGTTGCATGTTCGCCTCACAGCAAGAAGGTCACTGGTTCGAGCCTCGGCTGGGTCAGTTGGTGTTTCTGTGTGGAGTTTGCAGGTTCTCCCCACGTTCGCGTGGGTTTCCTCCCGGTGCTATGGCTTCCCCCACAGTCCAAACACATGCGCTATAGGTGAATTGCGTAAGCTAAATTGTCTGTTGTGTATGAGAGTGAATGAATGTAGGAAGCGCTGATGTTGAATTGGGTCTCACACTAGATGTGCCACGAAATGCCATCCATGGCCGAATATTAGACGTTTTCTATGAGGCTTGCAAGTTATGCGGCTCTGCTGCCATTCGGCGCCATGCGTTGCTTAGCAACGTATACAAAACAGTGTAAAGACCGCTTGACGTGAATTAAATAAAGGAGTAGAGATGTGCTGTTGTTGATCGCGTCAGCATGTGCTACTCACAATAGATTTCCAACGTAATACACCATAAGTTAGTGTGAAGAGCATGTTGTTTTACTGTGGCCGAATGAATTAAGTCATCAATCAAGTTCGCACACGTCTATTTTTAGTCGCAAATGAGAGAGAAATGGTCGCACTGTCGAGCCCTGTAGTGTATGTGTGTGAATGAGTATGTATGGGTGATTCCCAGTACTGGGTTTTAGCTGGAAGGGCATCCGCTGCATGAAACATAAGTTGGTGGTTCATTCCAATGTGGCCACCCCTGGTAAGTAAAGGGACAAATCCAAAGAAAAATGAATGAATAAATATAACTAATATATATATATATATATATATATATAATTATTATTATTATTATTATTGTTGTTGTTGTTATTTATTTTTTTATTTTATGCTGTGGTAACTATTTCATAAGTGCGGTCTATCAACGTCAGGTGGTATTTTGTACAAATTTAAAATTAGAACAACTTGCACTTAAAATATAATTTGCTCTACTGATGGGGTCAAACGTAACAGTTTATGCAAGATTTACTTGCTTACTCTTGTTTATATTAAATATATCTGACTTCTTTCTGAACTTTGCGGCTTTTCCCAAAATTTCCGACTATATTTTGTTGATTTGCTTTAAATAAATTTTTTTAAAAATTTCCAGACCCAGACATTGGGTTCTGTAACCTAAATTTTTAATCCATATATAAATTGTGTGTGCACAACAGCTCAAAGATCAAAATCCACTGAATCATTGCACAGGGAATCTCCCATGAAGGCCATCCCAGTTGTTGTTGAAGGCCAAGTGTTGTTGTTGTTTTTATATACAGTTGAAGTCAAAATTATTCACCCTCCTGTGATTTTCTTTTTTGTCTTTTCTTTTTTTTTTAAATATTAAAAAATACTGGGGTTGGGGGAATTCAGGAGGGCTAATAATTCTGACTTCAGCTTCAGGTAAATAGAAACAGAAGGATGTTGCGGCAGATGCTGCTGATGTGAAAGACGTGCTCTGCTCGCACGTGCGCTGTGAAAGAGGCGTGACACCATGCCTGTGTTAAGTAGTGTGCCTGCAACAAGTCTTTATTTAATTTCTCTCTCCCAAATTTTCACGGTCTTTCGCAGTACTTTTTGTGGGTAAATGCGACTTTGCAAGTTAACACATTTAACATGCAGTGTCTTCTTCTGGTTAAATGCCGAGTTACAGACAAGCATAAAGGTATATACTGCCACCTACAATCATGATGTGTGTAAAAGTATGGCTTAGAGAGGGTTGTTTGCGTCCACATGACCTTTGTTTTAGGTGAATCTGTGTCGTGATGACGTCATAGAAAGCATCTAGACCAGGCATGGGCAAACTCGATCTTGGAGGGCCAGTTTAGGGTTGGTGCAAAACTATGCAGGGACACCGGTCCTCCAGGATCGAGTTTGCCCATCCCTGATCTAGACCCTGAATTTGCGAGAAATCCATGACATTTCTGAAAAAAATCGAGATCCACAAAATTCTGCAGTTTGTTTGATCGCAAAATCATGGAGAGACTGTAACACCACAGTACAGTTACTAACTCAGTTCTCAACTGTGTTATTCAAACAAACTTACACAGCCACTCCCCTTATCCACCGGTTTCCTGGAATTTCCGAGACAAATGTTGACAGGTATGGATATCTGTAAGCTAATGTGTTTTAGCACTAAATAACATGTAGATTGAATGTTATTGTACAACATGGGCTCGTTCTGAAAACGTAACCCTATATACAATCCTGGAGATTGCGATTTATGTAGCCAGAAGTACGTATGGCTGCATTTCGTCTTTAAAACAAACACTACAGGGAGGTATGATGCAGTTCCTTTTCACACTTACTAGCTGACCGCTTACCTCCGTATGCACAGCTTTCTCGCTGTTACCATTTTGTCTAGTAGCTTGCCATGTATGTTGGTGGACTTGAGAGGAGTTAACCATAATGATGGGGTTCGAGTCCGGCGAAGAACGGTTCCAGAACGGAGTCCATAAAATAAACAAGAATATAACCGGGTGAGAATGTTGTAAAATCTGAAAACGTTGTAAAAATCAGGCTAGGGCTTTTCTTTTTCTGGATTGCTTTTGAAAACTTTCGATTTAGTTTAGGGAAGTGGGTGGGGGGATCAATCTGTATTTGAAAACACTATTGGTTGGGTTTAGGGAAGGAGAAAAGTGTGTCAGTCAGTCATTTGACAGCTGCCTCTGGTGGATTTATATGAGAACAGCAGGCGCTAATGACACTCATGAGAGAAATTTGAGATCTCAAAAAGCATAAACAGCGGCCTCTAGTGGATGTATGCGAGAACAGCAGGTGCGAATGGCACTCGCGAGAGAAATTTAAGATCTGAAAAAGCACAGAGCGGCCTCTGGTGGATTTGCGAAAACAAAAACTGCAAAAAAAACATACCTCCTGGGATGTATTTGGCACTCTCTGGAAATGTATATAGAGGTACATTTTCAGAATGAGCCTGAGTTATTATTGTAACAACTTAGGAATTCAAAGAAGTACCGCTACATTTTATTTCCGCACTGAAAACTGCTACCACAACTTAACCACAGGACACGGTGATGAAATGACGTGATATTTGGCAAATCCATCAAGGTTTGCATGCAAAATGTACTATTATAGCTTGAAAAGCAAATGTTGTCAGGTCTCAGGCAAAAATCAGGCATGGGCTTTTCTTTTTCTGGATTGCTTTTGAAAATGGTTGGGTTTAGGGAAGTGGGTTGGCGGGTCAATCTTAGCTTTTAAAAACACTATTGGTTCGGTTTAGGGAAGGAAATAGTGGGTCAGTCAGTTGACAGCGGTCTCTGGTGGATTAACACAAGATGAGCAGGTGCTAATGGCACTAATGAGAGAAATTTGACATCTGAAAAAGCGTATCCAGCGGCCTCTGGTGGATGTATGTGAGAACAGCAGGCGTGAATGGCATTCGCGAGGGAAATTTGAGATCTAATAAAGCGTACACAGCGGCCTCTGGTGGATTCGCGCAAAAAAAAACATAAACATATCTCCTGGGATGTATTTGCCATTCTCCAGAAATGGATATAGCGGTACATTTTCAAAATGAGCCTGGGTTGTTATTGTAACAACTTAGGAATTAGCTAAAAAGTACTGCTACATTTTATTTCCGCACTGAAAACTGCTACTACAACCTAACCATGGGGCACAGTGATGAAATGATGTGATATTTGGCAGCTCCATCAAGGTTTGCATGCAGAATGTGCTGTTATAGCTTGGAAAGAAAATGTTGTCAGGTCTCTGGCAAAAATCAGGCATGGGCTTTTCTTTTTCTGGATTGCTTTTGAATAGTGCTTTTAAAAACCCCATTGGTTCGGTTTAGGGAAGGGAATAGTGGGTCAGTCAGTTGACAGCGGTCTCTGGTGGATTTACGCAAGATAAGCAGGTGCTAATGGCACTAATGAGAGAAATTTGAGATCTGAAAAAGAGTATACAGCGGCCTCTGGTGGATGTATGTGAGAACAGCAGGCGTGAATGGCACTCGCGAGGGAAATTTGAGATCTGAAAAAGCGTACACAGCGCCCTCTGGTGGATTCGCGAAAACAAAAACTGCAAAAAAAAAAACATCAACATACCTCCTGGGATGTATTTGCCACTCTCCAGAAATGGATATAGCGGTACATTTTCAGAATGAGCCTGGGTTGTTATTGTAACAACTTAGAAATTAGCTAAAAAGTACTGCTACATTTTATTTCTGCACTTAAAAACTGCTACTACGACCCAACCATGGGGCACAGTGATGAAATGATGTGATAGTTGGCAGCTCCATCAAGGTTTGCATGCAGAATGTTCTGGTATAGCTTGGAAAGCAAATGTTGTCAGCTCTCTGAGAAAATCACTTAGTTTCTTTCATCCCGCGCTACTTTTGTTCCCGCTCTCCCCTCTATAGACTTGTGAAAATACAGTAGCAGAAAACAGAGCTCGTGTTGTATGAGGAGAAAGTACAAAACAGCTTTGAATGACATAAGGCTGAGTAAGCTGTTCCTCTAAACTCGCTCTATTCTTCCAATCTGATTTTTGTCTTTTACATTTTTAGGCATGAGATAATGCATTTGAGCTCCATTTCCAGGAAGCTAAGTCCTAAATTTAGTTTTCATCGCTCTAATATATCAATGCAAAGCGTTTTGCCGTTTCCATCTGTGTGAATGCGTGCTGTAATGCTGAGTTATGAAATCTGAGAGCGTCTGTCTTGTGTCTCGCTCTTTCCCGAGTGTTTTATGAGTCTGTAATGGAATCAGAGTTCATATATGTGACTCCAGACTGCTGAAAGAGCAGGACGTCGTTAGTGGACTGAGGTTTCTAAGTCACTTTAAGGAGACAAGACAAAGTGGGAATGACTCCGTTTTTGTATGCCACGTGTGTGTGTGTGTGTGTGTGTGTGTGTGTGTGTGTGTGTGTGTGTGTGTGTGTGTGCAAGCTCAGGGTAAGTGGTGGCCATCAGCTCTAAGACACAAGAAACCCAGCAGCCCATTAAAAAGCCATTAGCTAAAGCCGTCTCTCTTGCCGCTGAGTTTGTGTTGTGTGTCAAACAAACAGCAGGGCAGAGAGAGAGATAGAGAGTAAAAAAAAATCAAAAACCTGAAGTGGCACACTCTTTAAGCCAGCATGTTAATGTTTCTTAATATGTTCCTGGTGAATTGCAAGAGGTTCACTGGTGTATTAAATAAGGAAATTACCTCGTTTTATGCTTCTGCTGACATCATTAAAGCCATTTCTTTTCCTACATCGTGCAACGTTTCACTGTGAAAATGATTTCAGTGAAGTTGTATTTAAAGGGGACCTGTTAAAAGTACCAGTACATGCCTAAAAATGTAGTGCGAGTAAAAGTATGTTGTAAATAGTACTCTAAGTATGAGTATTTGAGTATTTGTAATTTGTTATTTACAGCACTGCCTGTTATGCACCATTTTACAAGATGTCAAATAAGTCTCTGAGTGTGTATGTGAGGATTCAGCTCAAAATACCACACGGATATTGTTTTATAACATTTTGAGTAAAGTAAAAAAGCAAAGTAATCTGATTACTTTTCACATAAACTAATTAATGTAATCAGTTGATAATTTTCCAGTAGTAATCAGTTAATAGTAATCGATTACTTTTTAAAAGTAACCCAAAACTGACGTATGTCACATTTCACAGTTTTATGTGGACCGATCTTATTATTATAAACACTTCTCAATAATATCTTCTCACAAGTATGGAATGAATCCCCAGTAAGAAACAGGAAAAGAAAACCTAAATATGAAAATGTAAACAAGTGATCACTTATTTACTGTAAAAAACATTATAAAAAGTCAAGACAAAACATTTTTGTGCTGCTTTAACTTATTTTGATAAGTTAATCAGGTTTCAGCTACATTTTTAACTACGTTTTCGTAAGTTGAGGTAACTAGAAAAGTTAATTCGATTCAATAAAAAAATTAAGGCGACATGGCGGCTCAGTGGTTAGCACTCTCACCTCACAGCAAGAAAGTCACTGGTTCGAGTCTCAGCTGGGCCAGTTAGCATTTCTGTGTGGAGTCTGCATGTTCTCCCCATGTTGGTGTGGGTTTCCTCCGGGTGCTCCGGTTTCCCCCACAGTCCAAACACATGCGCTATAGGTGAACTTTTATTAATAATTCATAATACCTTACATTTATATAGCGCTTTCCTAGGCACTCAAAGCACATTTATTTTCAATGAAAATGCGCTAAGCTCAGCCTGAAAAGTCGCTAAAGTTGCTAGATTGCGTCATACGTCAATTTGCATATTACTGACATCATCACGTTCAACGTATCTGAACAGCCTATGGTGAATAAAGGGGTATTTATATATGCACTATGCTTTATGTAAGCATGTCAATTTAACTAAATCTATTGCAGTTTGAATATAGTATATCAATATAGATGTGTAGTTAATTTGCAGTAATCTCTCAGACGTAATAAACTCAAACAAGTTCCGAAAAGTTCACTAAAATATATGTGATTGTGAACAAGAACAGAATAAATGGTCGAATTAAATTGTTAAAATAAAGGAGAAGCAGATCGGTTTGACTGTACAAGGGAAATACCTTCACACTGCTGGTGCTAAATCATTTGCCGTCGGTACGCAGAGGAGTGATCTGCTCTCAGGCTGCAGGTGGGAGAGGCTGCTGTATGAGGACTGGGCCGCCTGTCAGTGCTCTGAATCTCATCTTATGTTACCTCTTCTCGGCCAATCAACGCGGAGAATGGCTCTCTCTCACGAGTTAACGCACCTGCTGCGCGTGCCCATCGTTAGGTCAGTTGTTTTCAGTTTGAAACGCTACCGCCCTGCCCTAGTCAGTGTAGAAAGATGATTTCTGAAACTACACTCAAAAAATTAAGTTTGCTTTTTTTTCAGATTACGTATTTAAAATGTGCTGAAACAACACAATTCTTGAGGTTTTTTGTGGGACAACTTAATCGGTTTAAGTTCAATCCACATAAAATTTGTAAATAAAGTAAGCTAACTTAATTATTTCATGTTTTCCCAACACAAATCGATTGTGTGGAACCCAGCATTTTTCTACAGTGTAATAAAATAGTTCCTGTTTCCAAAATGCCCATAAATCATGTTTTTTTTCTGTTCTAATTTCGAGAGGATCATGTGCTTATGATTGCTTGCGGCTGGTCCCGCATTATCCAACCTATGATTCAATCAGACGATTTCCCAGACGATTTCCTTATGGTACTATAAATACCCTAAGTTCCATATAACAGCCATCTTCGTTTTGAAGAATCCCCCCTTCCACCTTTACTCCTCCTCCTTTCCTAGATGGGTGGCACGGTGACCCAGTGGTTAGCACTGTTGCCTCAAAGCAAGAACGTCACTGGTTCTAGTCCTAACCAAGCCAGCTGACATTTCTGTGCGGAGTTTACACGTTCTACGCGTGCTCACGGGCGTTTCCCCCGGTGTCCCCGGTTTCCTCCCACCGTCCAAAAACCTGCAACTTAAGTAATTGACTAATCCAAATCGGCACCATAGACATGCTCCTAGTAAGTAGTTATCTTTTAAGAGCAATCACTATCTGTTCATTAGCTACTAAAGCAGGGGAGTTCTCAAGATCTACCTGAGCTCAAACTCCCCTCTCACCTTGCAAACAGGAGGGAGCCCCGGGCTCAAGGATCATTTGAGCTCAGGACTCTCTCCCGAGACAGCATGCCAAACAAGCTTTATAATCAATCATCGGCTAAGTGTGAACTCTTGAAATAAAACCATAATATCCATAAATGACTAAAAATATCTGGGTTTTTTTTGCATTCACGCAGTTTGCATCACACGCTCAAACTGCGAAATAACCCAGTTTGAAACAACTCAGCAGATCAGTTTGAACGCTGCTGTCAGATTCGTCTAGTACAGTTCAGCAGGTCAGCCTCATATTTCACACAGCGCTCACACTTCTCACACATCGATCCGTGAATGCGTGTGTGTGTTTTTGTGTTATGAGTGACAACGCCGAGAGGATCTTGGAGACAGACCGGGAGTTCGCGCGCAGTTCTTACCCTCGCTGTCTGTGGTGAATAGTGACTTCTGTTCTGTAGAATCGTGGTTTTTTTTTCTTTTCCCAAGCACAGCTGCCCACACACCATCTATGGAGACTGTAGACGGGCTGTTTACTGTGATTGAAGAGGACATTCATTGCTGGTGTTTGCTAAGGCAAAACAAACCCCTGACTCCCAAGTATTAAACTTTTGGCTTGTAATTTGTACTGGCAACAACCCATAATGCTTTAGCACTGCGGTGGCAAGTTCTGCATGAGCGATCCACACTCACTCTCTAGTTAAATCTATAGCTGAGGTGTGATTTTGAAGTCAAGTCTGGGGTCAAATGTGACTGGAGATATTCATACTTTTAAGTTAGCGTGAAATGAAAGATCGCGCAATAGTGTTTTCTTTTCTGTTTTGAAACATGGAGCTGAAGATAAAGTTATTAGCCCCTCTTGTGAAATGCTTTTTGAAATATTTCCCTAGTGATGTTTAGTAGATCAAGGGAAAATTTCACAGTATTTGCTATTATTATTATTATTATTATTTTCTTCTGGAGAGAGTCAGTTTTTTCAAATTCAATGCTGGAATAAAATAAATAAATGAATAAACAAATAATTATTATTAATAAAAGTGACTTGACTAATTAACCTATATGTACCTTAACCTATATGTATAACCTTAATGTAATTAACCCAGTTAAGTCTTTAAATCGCACTTTAATCTGAATACATAGGCGGAGCGTGTGTAAGGCTGGGGAAGGCTTAGCCTCCCCCTGGCCAGAGACCACGGAGATAGCAGCAAAGAAAAAAACTGCATTGAAAACATGTAACAGGTGTAAGGCGTAATATGAATGTAATTTAATGTTGATGATTAACACAACACTTTAGCTATTGTAAGTTTGTCAATCAAATTCAAAGTCCCCCTCGGCACAATAATGGAACTGTCCAACTTTGCACTGAGCGCTGTTTTTGACTGGAGTTCGCAGCAGCTCTGGGAACGAAACAGAAAGTGCTGGCCAACAGACTTTTGTGATTTGCTTGTCAAGGACGTAAGAAATAAAACGACAAATGAGTATTACGGGAGAGGTATAATAATATATTATTCTGGTTTAATTTGTTTTCAGTATTAAATGAAATGTCTTATTTTGGTTGTTTCATTGTAACGTAGTATTCTAGCCTAGTGTAGTAATCTTGTTTTGCATTTTAATTCTGCTGTGTTTTCTACAGGGGTGATGGGAATTCAAGATTTTTAATTATGTTTTAATTTGTATTTTAAATAATATGAATCTAGTTTAAACAAACAATTACTCACGCTAGCTAATGGCTACTGGATCACCTTTACTCTGCAATGGTTGCCTCTAATTTATTAGAGCCTATACGTTTACCACAGCCCGTGATAACGCAAATAAACACCAAGTTTATGTTGTCATATTTTCATTGTCTATTTTTGTTGTTTCTAGCTTAATAAAGAAAAATAAGTTCAGTATCCTAATCACAGTTTAAAAATGCTTGTTTTTTATATATTTATTGCTGAATTACAAGTTCAGTTTTCGATTGGCCTCGTGGCAAAGTGAATGATTTCGGATTCTAGACACATTTTTGCAATTTTATCTATTTTTGCAAAAGGGTTGGATACTCAAAAGTGTCACTAGTTAAATCAATTTGTATATTACCAGAGATCATAAATATAAGAAACTAGCTATTATACACTTAGTTTAAGAGTCCACCCTATTTAGGTCCACTCATTTTAAATCTTCTGGCCCCTGGCTGCATATCAAAAGTGACTATAATAATTAAATGAATCTAATAAAATAATTTAATGTGTGTGTTGAATATAACACGTTTGGGTGGTGGTTTTGTGGAAACCTCTTCTTGGTCGGTCGCAAATCTTTTTAAATGCATTAAAGAGCAGCCCATATCTTAGCCTTACCCTGGAGTTTGTTCACCCTCCGCCTATGGCTGAATACTAGTATCTTACAAAATAACTAGTAAGATATTCTGTACTGTCATCATGGCAAGGATTCAAGGAATTAGTTATTAGAAATTTGTTATTAAACAAATTGCGCCCTATCATACACCCGGCGCAATAAGGCGCAAGATGTGGTTGGCGCATTTTGTTGCTATTTTCAGACCAGCGCCACCCTAATTTTCACTTTTTGCTTCACGTTGTTTAAATAGCAAATCCATTTGCACCACCTTGTGGACTCATAGGTGTTGTGGTCTAAAATAGAGGTGTGTTAAGGCGCATTATTGGCGCACTGCTATTTTGAGGAACTGAAATAGACCGTACCATTGACCAACTAAAAGCTGCTCCAAGTCCAGCACAGAGCACGCTAATTATGCGCCCATGCAGCGTCAAACGTCAAAACGCTTACACATTGCTTAATACACACAGGGTGTACAGCAATACGCAAATATCTTTACAGATGTGTTACGAACCCTATTTTTACTTCACAAAAGTTAATTCATCAAGGGAACGCAACATAAAGAGGATTTTTTCTAGTTTTGTCTAAACTAGTAAATTTATTACAACAAAACAAATCATGTGTCACAACTAAGCAAGAATGAATAAAGAATCAAAACTCACGTTCTCCAATAAATATACAACACTAACCCAAGACTAACAACCCAACAAAAAACAAAGGAACAAACGCAGGAAATTAAAGTAAAATAAATAAAGCTTGATGGCTGGCAGTGAAGTCTTCTCTCCGCTCAACGTCGGTCCATATTTATAGCCAATTTGCGAATAGCGCAATTTGCCACAGGTGCGCAAAGGCATACTAGACTCTAGGAAACAAACAGTGAGTGACGTCATGACACACACGCACAAGCACAAACAGGCAACAGCCGTAACAATATGAAAATATGAGTCACTTGCTGTCTTCAAGAAACGACTAAAAACTCAACTATTTAGTCTCCACTTTCCCTCCTAATCTGTAACTACCTCTCTGGCTATACCACTAACTGTACTCTCTCATAAAAAAATAACTAAATAAAAATTCTAATGCTTTGCTTCTTAGACTTTACACACCTGAAACTTGTCTATAGCACTTGTTCACTGCTGCTCTTATAGTTGTGTAAATTGCTTCCTTGTCCTCATTTGTAAGTCGCTTTGGATAAAAGCGTCTGCTAAATGACTAAATGTAAATGTAAATGAAAAGAATTAAAGGATTAAAATGTTACAAACATTATTATTTTCTACATAAATATAAAAACCACTGCCTCCATGCCTCATCTCTGGTATTTTTTTCAGTTCATTCATGACAATTTGCATTTGTATACTGTTATTATTATTATCAGTATTATTTATTATATGCATATTTATATTTGTTTTGATAAAAACAAGTTTAGATTTGTCCACCTGTCGGATTTTGGAGACGTCTGCATCACCATATGGGGCATAAGAACAGAACGTGTGTTTGGATATAACTAGGGCCAGACAGAATCTGCGGACATTTTTTGCTATTTCTGCACAGAATATTGTGAAAAATCTGTGGATTTATGTGGAATGATTTTGGGAGTATCATAATTAAAAACTTAATATATTAAATAAATTGAAAATTACATTTTTAACTTTAATTAATTAATTAATTGTATTGTTTACAATGCAAATCCTATTAGATCCATTTATTTTGTAAACAAAGCAGGTCTCTTATATAATATATCTACAATATATCTACTAAAAGACAGAAATTATTACTTTGCAAACTGTATTGTAATTAAATCAAATGCTTTCATATTAGTCAGTAATATTACTGAAATTCATTTAAAAACTGAATATATATAAATTTACACACAACTAAATAAATAGACTCAACAATGGGCTGAAAATCTGCGGAAATCTGCGGATTCCGTGTGGGCCTAGATATAACTTAAGTTTTTTGACCATACTTCATTATTATTGTTCATTTATTCGTATAACTGACACTTAAAGTGAATGGGAGACGAGACTCTGATTGGTTTAATGCACATTATCTTCAAAACACACCCTCGACTCATTAAGAGAATAAGCACAACCCTGTTAGACCATGTGCCAGGGCGCAAATCGTATTTTTCCATCCTTAAAATAGCAAAAGTGGATTCAGAGACGTGCTTAATGCTTTTACACCATGCACTTTAGACTTTGCGCCTAGATCGTTAAAATGGAGCCCATTGTGTTTAAAATGTGTTGTAAACAATTCTCTCTATTAAACATTACTTGGGAAATATTTGAAAAATAATTTAAATTCTAATAATTTTGTCTGTAACCGTAAAAGAGAATGAGAACAAATGAAGAGAGAAGCAATTGGATGGTTGTGGTTTTCTATTGGTGGATCTCATGTGATTGACATGTTTAATCCCGCCCTCATGCAAGTAATCACACAGAAATCAATGATGAAATGTCATTTCAATGGGACAAAAGTAAAAAACCACATACATTTTTAATGAGCACAAATAAATTATTATTAATAAACACTTCAATATTCAATTAAAAAAGTGTTAATATTGTTTTCATAATGGAGGTGTTGGAAAATAAAAAAATTATATACAGTGGTCCCTCGTTATTCACTGGAGTTACATTCTAAAAATAACCTGTAATATGTGTAATCTGTGAAGTATTCAGCTTTATTTTTAACAGTTATTATAGATATTTTAGGGCTGCAACACCGGATGTTGGAAGTAACACACACAAGACGCGCACATTCGCATGTTATTTAAAATGAAATTATTATGATGGCGCTCTGAGGCATGGCAGAAATATGAACAGTGTCTTGAGTCGTAGCTGGGCACCGCAGTCAGCCGCCGACTTGCAGCGCCGCTCTACGTACCCTGATATAAACCTGTTTGCAATTCTAAAATGCTTGGCACTGTGTGGCGCAGCTCATCTGCTGTGCGACCCCCTTTACGATGATCTTACAACCCTTTTTGGACACTTACAACCCTTTTTGCATCCTTGTTGAAACTCACACTGCTAGCGATCGAAGATGTATGTTAATTTGGCAAGCTTAAAAGCATTCTGTACTATACAGGAAACATGGAGGAAATCGATTGACGATAGTCTACAGCCAATCAGGACAGAACACAATGTGCTGTAATAAAATAATAAATAAATAATAAAAATAAGCATGTCAAATTGCACTGGAAAATCCACGAAACTGTGAGGTCGCGAAAGGTGAAGCATGTTATAGCGAGGGATCACTGTATATCATTATATTTGGGGAATTCTTATAACAATATTGTTTTTTTATAACAAGAGTGTGTTTTTGTGCTGTTCTCGGCTGGTTTAGGCCAGCGGGTTAATGAGTGATTCACATTCTGATTGTGATCATTTAGAAATGGGAATTTTTTCTGATTATTACTTGATTATATTATTAAAAAAAAAAACACACAGCTTGCCCAAATAAAAAATATGATTAGCTGGTGTAGTGAGAGGCCTCTATTTGTTTACGATGGGAGAAACAGCTTGCTCCCTTTTACCCATTAAATGTTTTCCATTTGTTAAGAATTATATAAAACTAAAAAAAAAAAAAAAGATTTCAGAACATTTTCAGAACATTAAATACTCTTAGAAATTGGCCTTTAACATTGAATATGCCTTTAACATTGCAAAACACTGGTTTTTCAGCATGGCTGGAACAGGGCATCTCTCAAATATCTTGTTTACTTTCAGAGGGCACCATAATGTCTTTCCAACACATTGTAGATCGATATAAAGTTCCAAAATCCAATTTTTATAAATATCTGCAATAGGGCTGGGGGATATGAGCAAAAAAAAATCATACCCTGGTATTTTTAGGAGGAATGACGTTATACAATACATAACTGGTATTTTCCCATAGCTACTTGAAAGTTAAAGCCTTGATTAGAACTTTATTAGAACCAATTGAGTCTGGTTTCTCTCAAGGTTTTTTTTTTCTTCACTTTCGCCAGTTAGTGAAGTTTTTTTCCCTCTCCGCTGTCGCCACTGGCTTGCATGGTTCGGGATCTGTAGAGCTGCGCATCGTTGGATTTGCTCTTCAGTGTTTGGACTCTCAGTAGTGATTATTAAACCACACTGAACTGAGCTCAACTGAACTGAACTTAAACACTACAAACTGAACTACACTGTTCCAATTTACTATGATCTTTTATGTGAAGCTGCTTTGACCAAATCTACATTGTATGAGCGCTATACAAATAAAGGGGAATTGAATTGAATTATTAAACATTTTCTGAGCAAAATATAATTCAAGGGAGTTTCCCTCCCTGTTTACAAATAAACATCTGCATAAAAAATAACAGCTGCACAAAATCTTTGATAAATAAATACAGTACAAGTTTTTGTTTCTGCTTAACACTATACACAGCACTACTGTGCTGTTGTGCAAATAACAAAGTATACAGAACCATAGAAAACATAGCTACGTTGTCAGAGCAAAAAAGGAACACGCTTAAATAATAACACAACAAAAAGTATTGTAGGATAGAAAAGAACCACATTGAATGTAAATATGAAACAGTATTTTATGTCAAAATTACAGTGTTGTTATAAGTATTTCTGTATAAACAGTGTGATTTATAAGCTGTAAATGTTTTTTTAGTTACACATTTACATGTATGTACTGTGCACAATTATTAAACAATTATTAAAATTATTAAATTTTTAAATTTTTATTAAATTATTAAAGAGAAATTATTAAAGAGAAGTCTTTCACTCCATGTAAAAAATCCTACATTTTTCTTTTGTTTTGACTAAACTTGTTTTACTAAATATTAAATAAGCAGATGAAAACGAACAGACTATAGATATGTGAAGTAGCGAAATAGTCTCAGAGTACTGTGATGAAATGCTGGTTAAGCATATTAATGTAAACAGTCATTATAACAGAGCAGAACGCAGAGTTAAATGTGTTATAGCGTAAATGTAAAGAAGAGACCGTCGTGTAATAAATACTGAACTTATAATCAGTCAATATGAAATGCGGTAAAAATGAATGCGGTAAAAATTCTTCCCATTTTAGCACTTTTAATTCTTTTGAAGACGTTCAGGTGCTGCTTGTCAATTTGACAACACTTCTATGTTCGTTCTTGCTGTCAATTATGGAAGAAATGATCGATAACAGTCTGCAGGCGCGGTGTGACGTGCGTGCACACGAGGGGCAGTCAGATTTCGATACAACACCGGCACTGCATGTTCGTCCATGTCGCATGTAGTGATGGGTCGTTCTTAAACGATTCGATCATTTTGAACAAATCATTTGGATGACTCATGGAGTGAATCAATAATTTGCGCATGCGCACATTTGTGCAAGTGGTCTGTTTCGCGCAGAATGCGCACGTGTGGCCTTAAACCGTATCGATATGAACGTTATTGGATAATCCCGCATAATGTTGGGGAATCACATTGATATATCCCCAGAACTCCATATACCGCCCAGCCCTATTCTGCAATTGCGACATTTTTTTAAATCCAAAGTTGGACAAAGGAGGGCTGAGAACCAAAACAAAAGTGATCAAATACCTTTTACTGAATTCATCTTGTTTGAAAGGATTGATAAAAGGAATATAAATGACATTTTGTCTAACACTTCTGTCTGGCTAAGACTTAAGGATGTTTGGGAGAAGGATATTGGTCAAACTATTGAAGAGAATGACTGGGACATTGTATGTGATAATATATACCTGAAATGTACCTCTCTTGGGATCCATGAGCTTAATTACATTTTTTTTTAATCGGATATATCTTACACCAATACATATTGAGAAAATGTTTTCCAATAACCCCAGACTTGTGTTTCAAATGTCAGAAAATTTGAAAGAAAATACATGAGGTACTGGAAAATATTCTTAAGTGAAATTTTGACCCCAGCTTTGAATGGGAAATGAGTTTTTTTGTGTGGTCATAACTTAATTATATTATTTTATAAAAAAAAAAAACTACTTGGCTTGCTTGAATAATTTTGTTAAGTTTTAAGTAAGTTTTTTTTTTATTTTGCTAAGTGAGACGTGCAATAATTTGAGCTCACACATTGTAGAATATAAGGATAAAAATTCATGAATTTATCAAATCAAATAAGAAGCACTGGCAGCTACTGTCACGATCACCAGCGATCGTAACCTCCTAGATCGCTGGATCTCACACACATTCACTTGGACTACAAATCCGCCATTCATGGACTACATTTTCATACATGCACTCAGTCCACAAACACACATGCTTCCTCATTTTGCCTGATTACACTTGCACCACCTGAGGACTGTCAAAGACTGATTACACACACTATTTAAACAGCACACACTCTCACTTCCATTGCCGAGTCTTGTTATCTGTAAAGTGACATTACAACGCGTTTCTCCTAGTCTGGTTTCTCTGTGTTTTGATCTTGTTTACTTTTCTCCTTGTCTGCCGCCTGCCTTCTGACCTCTCGCCTGATACCTTTGACCAAGATTCTGGACTGCCTTTATACATCTGTTTGCATCTGTGTTGACCATTGCCTCCCTGACTTTGAATAAACCTGCACGTGGATCCTAAACCTCAGTTGTCACTCCCCGTGTTACAGCTACTCTTTTTTTTTTTTAATTATTAGCACAAGCACTGTGAAGAGCTTCTAAAATATGTAAATGAGTTAAAACGGCACCAGAAATGAACCTCAAATGAAGATCTGCTACAAGTAGACATGTTTCGGATACCTGTATTGAACTGGGATGATCGCCAGAATAGAAACCGAGTATTTTGTTTGCCAACTGTGAACACACACTATGAGTTTCTACTGCACATCTTTTCCTTGCTTGTAATTTATCGGTATATAAAGAGCAGAAATAGAAAAAGAGTGTTGTTTCTTTGGGGAAAAAGGCCCGTAAATGCTTTACTAAAACACTTTATGAAAAGTGAAACGCTCAAAAGCTCGATATCCATTTTGCCTGCGGTGCTCTGCTTTAAGATGTACTGTAAATAATAGTTTTAGGGGAAAAATCTTTAATTGTCTGTGCTCCCGAATCTTCAACTGTGCTATTTTTTGTTTTAATTAGGAGCACAAGGACCCTTAAAAAATCTTAGCAAGGAGTCCTGGTATTTTTATCAGCTGAGAATTCATGAAGAGCTTATAAAATGTGTAAATGAGTTAAAACAGCATTAGAAAGGAGCCACAAATGAAGATCTTCTGCAAGACTCTATGAAATAAAGACACAAAAGCTGTCACTGGGGCAGTACCACTTTAAAAAGTACACTTTTGTACCTAAAATGTCCACATTGGTAGCTTAAAGGGACACGTTTGTTTCTTTAAGCTACCACAAGGTTCAATTTAGTACTTTTAGGTACTAGTAGTAATATGTACCATCACTGTACAAATATGGACCTTTTCGGTCCAACTTTATATTAAGGGGTCTTAACTAATATGTACTTACACTGTAATTAATAATTAGTTACATTGTACTTATTGTGTAAATACATGTTTATACATTGTACTATGCTTGATTAAATACCTGCATGTTATTACACCTGTTGTTAATTTCTGTAATTAGATTTATAATTACATTGTTGACCATCCGTTACACCTCAACCCACTCTTAAACCTACCCATACCACCAAACCTGTCTCTAACCGTACCCATATCCCACCTCAAAAGCATCAGAAGTGTTCTGCAATACATTATGAACACAGTAAGTAGATTGTATTTAGATTAACATGCAAGTACATAGTAGTTAAGGCCACTTAATATAAAGTGGGACCCTCTTTTCTGATACATTTTTTGAAGGTTACTGTGCAAAACCATCTTGAGAAACCAGGTATTCTTCAGCATTTAGTCTTGTTTATGGTCACACTTTCTGAAATCATGTCTTGTTTTTGGTTCCTTTAATTGTCTTTGGTCTGTGTTGTGGTCATGTTTCAAATTGCTCCATTCAGTCATTGTGAATTGATATCGATTCAAATCAGAGAATCTATATTTTATACCCAGCCCTAGTCATGGCGAGGGAAGAGGTAGCTGTTTTTATATTTATCTAGAAAACACATTTTAATGCTTTAATTTTTCACATTTAAAGATATTTGTGTACTGCTGCACATCCCTGTGTGTGTAATAAGCAATGCCTGAAAAGGAATTCTGTTAAGGTGCATTATTGGCTTGTTGCTATTTCGAGGAAACTAAAATAGGCCATGTTATTGACCAACTAAAAGCTGATCTAAAGTCAATGGTGCAGGGTTTTTATTTGCTATTTAAAGAGCGCGTTAGCATTATGAATCTATGCGGGTGCAAAACGCATATACACATTGCTTGTTATAACACATATAGGGATGTGCAGCAGTACACAAATATCTTTAAAAATAAAAAAATTAAAGATTAAAATGTGTTTTCTACATAAATATAAAAACTGCTACTTTGGTGGAATCCAGCTCTGTTGTGGCCAGTTTATTCATGACCATTTACATTTGTTTAGTGTTGTTATTATTATTTATTATATGCATAATTATATTTGTTTATATTATTGCTTGTTTAGATTTGTCCACCTGAGATGTATGCATTATCATATGGAGGCACAGGAATAAGAAGTGTGTTTGGATATAACTTCAAACTGAATTTAGAAATAGTTTGAAACGAATCATTGTGCTTAACAAATGAATTTACGAAATTAAATATACAATGGATGTCTTTAGTGGAGTTTGTCCACCACCATTTCCCAAATACAAGGTCAAAAGGAAAAGGTGGAATGGAAGAGGCTTGCTCCGCAGATGGTCTTTAACCATTTTCTCGCAAGTGAAGTGTTCAGTTTTTTGGTTACAAAATCCATCATGGCAATGACGCAACTGTCTCTTAGGGCCCTATCATACACCCGGCACAATAAGGCACAAAACGTGTTTGCCCCGACTTGTTGCTATTTTCAGACCAGCGTAACTCAATTTTTTTTTTAGGGGTTTTCACCTTTATTTTGACAGGACATTAGAGAGAATTGACAGGAAAGTGTGGGGAGCAACAGTGGGGAAGGATCGGCATGGGACCTCGAGGCGGGAATCAAACCCGGGTCGCCGCGAACACCGGAGTGCATGTGTTGGTGCACTTTCCACTACGCCATAGGCACCGACGCAACTCTAATTTAATAGCAAATCCCTTTGCGCCACTTTGTGGACTCATGGATGTGTCGGTCTACAAAAGAGGTGTGTTAAGGCGCATTGCTGGCGCGTTGTTATTTAGAGGAACTAAAATAGACTACAAAAACCAGCTGAAAGCAGGTCTGAAATCCAGCGCAAAGCGCGTTAGTTATGCAACTCGCTTACACATTGCTTAATACACACAGGATGTACAGAAATATGCAAATATCTTTACAAATGAAAAAGAATTAAAGTATTAAAATATTATAAAAATTATTATTAAACATAAATATAAAAACTGCTGCCTCCCTCTCGGGGAGCTTTTTTTAGTTTATTCACAGCAACTTGCTTTTGTATAATGTTGATTTTGTTATTATTATTATTATTATTATTATTATTATTATTATTTATTATATGCATATTTATATATGTTTTATTAAAAACAAGCTTAGATTCGTGTCAGGTTTTGACCATATGGGGCATAGCATGTGTGTTTGGATATAACTCGAGTGTTTTTGACCACACGTTAATATTGGTCATTTAGGAAATTAGAACTGAATTTAGAAATAGTTTTGAAACAAATCTTTGCACTTAACAAGCTAAATTAATTATGTAGGCTAATGGAGGTCTTCAGTGGAGTGAGTTTCCACCGTTTCCTTATCCACAAAAGTAAAGGAGTAAAATAAAGAGTAAAAGTAAAGTAAAGAGAAAGTAAAGGAGGAGGCTCGTTCATTATCTTCACGCTGCAGATGCTCTGTTTATCTGTTTCCTCACAAGTGAAGCGTTAATTTTTTTCACTTACAAAGTCCGCCATGTAAATAGCAAATGCGCCATGGCTGACTCTTAAAGGGAACGGGAGACGAGACTCTGATTGGTTTATTCTTTAAACACACCCGCAACTCATTAAGACAATAAGCACAACCCTGTTAGACCATGCGCCGGGATGCAGAGCTTATTTTTCCATTCTTTAAATAGCAAAAGTAAATTCAGACACGCCCCTAATGCTTTTGCGCCATGCGCTTTAGACTTTGTGCCTAGATCGTTAAAATAGAGCCCTTAAAGGGAATGGGAGATTCTGATTGGTTTAACAGAGTTTACACTCAAAACACACCCATGACTCATTAAGAAAAAAATGACAACCCTTTTAGACTATGCACCTGGTGCACTGACCGTTTTCCTCCATCTTTAAAATAGCAAAAGTGGATTCAGACTTGTCCAAAGTTAAACTTCACCATGCGCTTTAGACCATGCGTATGGGATCAAAATCCCACCAATTGAATCAAGGTCATGAATTGAAAAATAATAAGTGAAATAGCATAAATAGGCAACCCCCCCCCCCCTTCATCTGATTGGCTAAAGGAGTAATTGGCTGTCAATCCCGACTAGTGGATCAATGATGATGCTGAAGCCCACTCCCTGATTTAAATGAAACTCGATTTGCATCTTTTAGAATCGAAAGTGCCAAGGGGAATGGACTATGAGTGGAAAAATGCATTTTGTTTGCAATTAGTAAAACTTTGAACCCAGGTTTCTTTTTTGTGCAATGTAATTTTAAACACATTTCATTTTTGATTCACTCTTATTATCTTTCGCTCCGCCATGTACCTTATGACTTTGTAGTTTCTTATTCTGCATTTAGTTTTAGATTTTCGCTTATTATTTTTCAATCCGTGACACGATACATTTGGCAGGAGTTTGATCCCATATATGCGCCTAGATCGTTAAAAAAGGGCCCTATGAGTTTCCACTAATGTCAACAGCATATCGTTTTCTCGTTTGTAATTTATTAGGACATAAAGATCAGAAATAGAGAAAAGAAGTGTTGTTGCTTCAGGGTAAATCACCCATCATGCTTTGCAGCGAGGGCTTTCTGCCAATAGATAAGCGTTTCTGGTGGTGACCTGCTGACCTGAGGGCACGAGTGTATTGATGCTCTCGCTGCTGAAGAAGTACATGCTTTTATTGTGCATGTGATCTGTGTGAGGAGTCACGCTCAAACGCTCGTCTGAATTCAGCGTCTTTTGTTTTCTGCCGTTCTTTGTCTTCTTTGCTTCTTGTAATTGAAGCAACTGTTTCGTCATGCGCTCAGAGACTGTCAGAGAAAGTGTGTGTGTGTTTGTGATCATCTAAAGGCTCTTTCACATGACTGGCGTCAGGGCTTTTGCGTGCCGTCATGTGCCGCTTTGACCTCCACATGAAACACATCGAGTTAAAGGAGGCCGATTTCACAAGGTTTCAGGCAGCGCTGCTGGGAAATGTTGCTTAATCAGTTTTGTCTTGAAGTTTTTCTGCCTTTTGACAATCTTGAGATTTGTGAATTTACTTTGAAACCATTTAAAATCAACCCCTCCAGGATTTCACAAAAAAAGCAGATTTTTTGCAACTAAGATTATTCATCATGGGCCGAGTTTTTGCTAAATTTTGCTGTGAAAACATATATATACAGTTGAAGTCAGAATTATTAGCCCCCCTGAATTGTTAACTCCACTGTTTATTTTTCCCCTCAATTTCTGTTTAATGGAGAGAAGATTTTTTCAACACATTTCTAATCATAATAGTTTTAATAACTCATTTCTAATAACTGATTTATTTTATCTTTGTCATGATGACAGTACATAATATTTTACTAGCATTATTTTACTATTTTTCAAGACACTTCTGTACAGCTTAAAGTGACATTTAAAGGCTTAACTATTTTAATTAGGCTAACTAGGCAGGTTAGGGTAATTAGACAAGTTATTGTATAACAATGGTTTGTTGTGTAGAATATCATAAAAAAAAATAGCTTATAGGGGCTAATAATTTTGACCTTAAAATGGATTTTTAAAAAAAATTAAAAACTGCTTTTATTCTAGCCGAAATAAAACAAATAAGACTTTCTCCAGAAGAAAAAATATTATCAGACATACTGTGAAAATTTCCTTGCTCTGTTAAACATCATTTGGGAAATATATATAAAAAAAAAAAAAATCATTTGGGGGGTGGGGGGGGGGGCTGCTTGGGGTGGGGTTAATAATTCTGACTTCAACTGTTTATGCACCCATCTTAATTCTTTATAAATTTTTTGACATTAAGAATCATTGATTTCTATAATTTATATAAAGAAAACACTGAGAGAAACAGACAGATATTCCATTTTTTCCCTACAGCTGCTGTATCATCTTTGAAAATGAAACCAACGTTTTGAAAAGAATGCATATTAAAATAATAATATGTCTAAAGAAGATGTTGACATGGAATTGAACCAGATGTTTGTGTGTAATAACAATAGAATGACACAAGGAGAAAGTACTGAACTGAGTACTGTACTGATTTTAAGGACCTTTTTTGTTCTGTACTGTACTGTACTGTACTGATTTTAAGGATTTTTTTTCTTCTAAAGCTGAGATTGAGTGGTTGTTTTTTGAGGAATCAGTTTTTCCTGAGTAATTATTTATGCAGTGCTTTTATTTATTTATTGGTTTATTTAATTAATTAATTGTGTTTTATCTTGTTAATTTATTTGTTACATTTTATTGAAGTTTTATTTAATTTTCAAGGGTTTTTGTTTTGGAGATTTAGTTTTTATGCATTTATACAGTGCTTTGTTTTATTTATTTACTTGTTTTGGTGATGGCAGCTTAAAGACGCCTCTCATATGGAGAATGAAGTCACATGTATTGCTCAGGTGTGAGTTTTTCACAGACTTTAACAGAGTGTCAAAATCTTGATGGTTTTGTGGGTCTCGTCTATCAAATCTGAGCTTTATTTTGTATTTTCTATTGGATTCAGATCAGGTGATTGGTTGGGCCATTCTACAGCTTGATTTTCTTTCTCTGAAAGCATTTGAGAGTTTCCTTGGCTGTGTTTTGGGTCCTTGTCTTGCTGAAATGTCCACCCTGGGTTCATCTTCATCCTCCTGCTAATGTAGATGTTGGACTGAAGCAGCTGATATTCATTTACAATGAGGAAGAGCAGAGGGTTGCTGAAGAACTACTGAGACTTCAGCTGGTGTCTGGGCTTTCACTGCATTTCTACACCTCCCTTTCTTCATGTGTTCAATAGTTTTTCCCAGCATCATTTCATTTTAATAAACAACTTAATTTGTAAACTAATTAGATATGGGAACGTTTCAGGTCAACAGCACCTTTGGAAATATGTTTTCTGAGAAAAATGGTGACGTGTTCAATACTTATTTTACCCGCTGAATACATAAAAAATAAAAATAAAATAATAATTATATATATATTTAACTGAAAATATTGTATATGTGTTGTTTGGTACCTAATTGATGGTGGACTTGATGCATGCTTACGGTGTTCATGTGTGTGAGAGGGAGAGAGAGCGCAACACATATGACAACAGGATGCATATACCATATGTAGAAGTTTATCGAGTGATACAACTCATGTGGCTTAGTTCAAACAAGCTTTGAATGTGCGTTATAAAAATGTGACATGACGCGGATCACACACTGAAGGCTTTGCACACTGGGGTGAGCACATTCTACTCCCGAATATTTGTTTATTGAAAATAACCCTATGCACATAGCACTCTGTGGCACGACAGATTTTGAGCAGTGTCCTGATCTAAACAGTGCTAATTTTTTTTTAAAATGTGACATTTGCTTAATTTTGCGTTAAATTCAGTGATTGTGGAACCATGAAACCCTGAAGGTTCTGTGACCAAGACAACCAATGTTGCATATTATTTTAGTAGCATTTGTACACTAAAAACTGATAACAAATATTTTATTTTAACTAATATTATCAGATTTCAACCATTTTTTATATATACAAAGTTATATAAATGTAATATTTTGATTGATAAAAAATCGTTTGATTCAACTAAAAAAACTTGGGTAGCAAGATTTTTTTTACAGGGTAGTATTATTTGTGTATTTTAAGTTTTTGTAATTTCATGCGCTCTTTTATTTGTCATATTAGCTATTTAATAAAGCTGCAAAAAGCACACATTGTGAAATTCAGATTTTCTGCTATTTATATTGCGATATTTCACTAGATAACATGAATCACTATTCACTATTTGAATGGATTGACTAGTTTTAGATTGATTCGGGTGGTTTTCAGGAGGAGTTTACCTGCAAGAAAATGTAATAAACAAATTACAAGCAAGCCAAATCTGGAGCTGATCTACAAAATAATTTATGAAAACGATCCAAAACTACTACACCCAAATTTACATCTTAGAGAAAAATATTACATTCTTTTTTTCATAAAAAAAAAGAGCAAAATTCAAGAGAAACAAAAAAATCTAAAATTTTGTAGTTTTTTTTGTAGTTTTTGTAGTTTTCAATTTTGTAGTATTTTTTTTCAATATTTTGCTTAAATTAAAATGTATTATCTTTCTATTTCTAAAGATGTTTAGTGACTAAAAGATTATTTTCAAGAGTTTACACTTAGCTGATGATTGATAATAAAGCGTATTTGGCATGCTGTCCCGTGAGAGAGCCCTGAGCTCAGAATATCCTCGAGTTCGGGGCTCCCTCCAGTTTGAAGGGCGAGAGGAGATCTTGAGCTCATATAGGTCTCGAGAACTCCCCTGCTTGTAAACGTGCTGAGATATATCTGGCTAAGAGTTGCCTTAAGATGCTATTTTAAAGTAGTCAATTTACTTATGGTGTATGTCTTTGGATTGTGGGAGGAAACCGGGAAACCCGAGGAAGAGCCACGCGAACACGGGGAGAACATGCAAACTCCACACATAAACGGCGACCGGCTCGGAGAGGGGCCGAACCAGCGTCGTTCTTGTTGTGAGGCAACAGTGCTAACCACTGGGCCACCATGGCACCCTGTCAGAGAAGGGGAGGAGTAGGGGTGGAAGGTGGGATTTCTTCAAGACGAAGATGACTGGAGTTGAAAGCTCTGGTTATTTATAGTGTGTCAGTATTCATGTGATTGGTGCAATATACGGAGCTGATGCGGTACCAGCTGTGTTCAATCACAAGCACGTCATCCTCTCGAAATTAGTTTATAAATAAACCACACTTAATAAATATATCAGTTTATTAAATCTGCTTTGTTCAAATGCACCAAAAGATATGACCTACAGTTGAAACCAGAAGTTTACATACACAGAAGGCACATCACCATTTTAAAAAAGTCAGATGTTAATGTGACTAAACTATTTCTCTTTTAGGTAAATTAGGATGATCAGATTTGTTTCTGTTATGCTTAATAGCAGAATAATTAGAGACATATTTTTTGAGAAATTGTTATAACTTTTCTTGAAAGTCAAGTTTACATACAATAAGATTATTATGCCTCTGAAAAAGCTCAGATGATAGTGTCAAGGTTTTGGAAGTTTCTGATTGGCTAATTGACAACATTTGAGTTAATTGGAGGCACAACTGTAGAATAGTATTAAAGGAAAACCTCAAACACACTGCTTCCTTGTGTGGCAAAATGGGAAAATCAACAAGCCAGAATCAACAAAACAGCCAGATTACAATTTGCAAAATTACACTGGGAAAAAGACTAATTTTTAGAGACATGTCCTGTGGTCTGATGGAATTAAGATTAAACTGTTTGGCCATAATGACCAGTGTTACATATGGAGGACAAAGGGGAAAGCTTACAAGCTCAGGAACACCATCCCAACTGTGAAGTATGGGGGCGGCAGCATCATGTTGTGGGGCTGTTTTGCTGCAGGAGGGACTGGTCCACTTCACAGCATAGATGGCATCATGAAGAAAGAACATTATGTAAAAATACTGAAGCAACATCTCAAGACATCAGCCAGGAAATTAAAACTTTGCCACAAATGGGTCTTCCAAACAGACTGTGACCCTAAGAATACTGCCAAATTAGTTAAAATGTGCTTTAAGGACAACAGAGTGAATGTTTTGGAGTGGCCATCACAAAGCCCTGATCTCAATCCTATAGAAAATTTAGGGGGCAGAGTTGAAAAAGCTTGTGCGAGCAGGAGAGCCTACAAATCGGACTCAGTTACACCAATTCTGTCAGAAGGAATGGGCCAACTATTGTGAGAAGCTTGTGGAAGGATACCCAAAATATTTGACCAAAGTTATAGAGTTTAAAAGCAAAGCTAAAAAATACCAAGGAAATGTGTGTAAACTTTTGACTGTCTAGAAATTAATGAAAATTTCTCAAAATTCCCTCATTATTCTGGCATTTAGCAAATGTAAATCATTTAGGTAATCGTAACGGACCTAAATGGTAAACGTTTAGTATGATTTACCATCAGACATTTTTAAATAAATGGTTATGGTCCTTTTTTAGAGTGTATGTAAACTTCTGGTTTCAACGCTATATTCACTGAGAAATGGATCAAAATATTTTATCTTCAAAATGGGGTGTACTCATTTCGATTGAGCACAAAAAACAGGCTTAAAAAAACAGTGTAAGAAGTATCATAAGTTAGTCTTAGTCAGTGTATGTGACCGCTAATGTCATAAACATGCATTGAGAAAGCCTCCACCGTGGCCTCATGTGTGTTAGCAGTCTGTCCATCTCTCCGCAGTCTCTCTTCAGGCAGTGTGTGCTCATCAGAGACCGTAATGACTGCGATTATGATGGTTATATTTCACCTCAGAGCTCTACAAATAGTTGTGCAGATGCTCGGCCCGTCACACTCTTCGCTCCTGCACAATAACAGCATTGTAAGACGAAAAGCGTTGAGAGAAACCATTCGGCTTCTGTTTGGGAGCAGAAGTTCTGCGAGGAGAGAAACGGGGCCAGCGGAGACCCATATTTACATGATGTGCATGTTTCTCAGGCCTTTGATCGTGGCCATTCGCAGGAGTCAGCATTAGCGTTGTTATTCTGCTGTGTTGCGGATGCTATTCTCGGCGTGGATGATAAATGTAAAAACGCTCTGCGGCTGAAGCTGCACTCTGTTCGTGTCACGCTTTTTTTCTGTACACAGATAATTATAGTCGATAAAAAATTACGCCCTTCAGTTAAAGGACTAACATCTGTGCCCAGTGCTGTGCATTACCTGAGCACTTCACGTGATTGACAGCTTCATCAGCCAATCACAGGGGCCTCTTTGGGCTGATGAAGGCGGGATTTGTGTTTCTGCTTTACAGTGTGTTTTAGATCTCTGTGACCTAATAACTAATAATATTGTTATGTATTATGGATGAACATCGGTACATTGTAGGATAATGGCATGCACCACTGCAACTAGCTATTAATTATTCATTGATTATTTATAATTATTATTGATTATGGGGGTTACTTAGTTGGAGTCTGGGAGTTACTAGCTAAAAGTAATATATACATATATATGTATATGTATATGTGTATATATGTATATGTGTATGTATATGTATATGTGTATATATGTGTATATATATATATATATATATATATATATATATATATATATATATATATATATATATATATATATATGTATGTATATATATATATATATATATGTATATATATATGTATAGATATGTGTATATATATATATATATATATATATGTATATATATATGTATATATATGTATATATATATATATATATATATATATATATATATATATATATATATACATATATATATATATATATATATATATATATATATATATATATATATATATATATATATATGTATATGTATATACATACATACATATACATTATATTTTATATATATATATATATATATATATATATATATATATGTATATATATATATATATATATATGTATATATATATACACATATACATTATATTATATATATATATATATATATATATATATATATATATATATATATATATATATATATATATATATATATATATATATATATATTAGTTAAAATAAAATATGAACCTAATATTTAATTATTTCAATATTATGTGTTAAATACTTTAAGACTGAAAGTGGCTGATTAAAAATTGCTCATTTATTTTAAAGTGCCAAAATATTAATTCTGTAACTTAAAAATAAACCTAAGTAGATTTTATAAATAAATACAATTACCAAAAATGATTACTTTACAACAATAAAATATTTTGTATTAAAATAATTTTAAATATTAATATAATAAATAGTAAATATTAATTATAATATAATATTAAAATAATGACATACTAGATATCAAATATTAAATTAAATCACAAGATATAAACTAACAACTTAGTAGATTATCTTGATACATTTAAAAATTGTTGTATTTACGCTGTTACATTTCTGTAACCAGGGGGGAATCGGGTGACAATGTAGTGAGAATCCACAAGCAGTTTTATTCAGAAACGTCAGACAGGCAATGGTCAAACACAGGAGCAAATGGGTACATACAGGGAAATCCAGAAGCGTAGTCAGGTCACTGGCAATTGGTCAATATAAGAGTCAAAAACAAAAAACAGGTAACACGGCGAGCGTCAAGGATTACAGTAAGACACAGGAAACACTTCTTGAAGTTACAGGGATACACCAACAAGACTCAGCAATGTGTGTGTCAAAGTGAGCAGTCTATATAGTCCATATAATCAGCCTTAGATCAGCTCCCAGCTGTGTAATCAACAGTTATTTCAGAACAGGTGTGTGTGTGTGGTGCATGACGGGAAATGTAGTTCACAAAGTGACAGAATTGTAATCCGGGTGAAGGCGCATGTTTATACCAGAGATCGCTAGTGATCATGACAAATTCTATGCATCTGATTTCAACATTAATAATAATAGTACATATTTAATTTATTTATTCTTTGAGCAGAAACTGATCAAATTATACAATGGTTTCTGAATGATCATGTAACTGAGGACTGAAGTTATAATGCTGAAAATTAAACTTTTGAATTACAGAAATAAAAAAAAACATTTTAAAACATATTGAAATATAAAAGTTATTTTAAATAGTAAAATAGCACGCAAAAATGTCAAATTATAGCTTTTTTTGTATTTTTAATAAATGCAGCTTGACTGTAATCAAAGCAACAAATAAAGCAGAAATAATAATATCTATTTTATTTCATTTTTGTTGTTGTTGTTGTTGTTGTTTTTGCCTGAATAATCAAATATTTATGTATTAAAATTTACTTAAATGTTGATAATAATGTGTTTTTTTCTGGAATAAAACCTGAGGGTCAGTCAAATTGCATAGACATTGATTTAAAAAATAAATACTTGCAGTGCATGTTTAAAAGTGAAGCTATTATTATTAAATAGGTTTATGTAGACTTTATGAATATTAAAAATATTTTAATTAGACATACCTGTACATTTCTGGCATACTTCATCACAACATCTCAGAGCAACTAATAAAGCTGCGCTGAATCGTTTGCTTTCAAGGTAAAGAAAACCGTAGAGTAAAAATGAAAGCACCATGTGCCAAAAAAGGAGCACATCTGCCAATTTTTGGTGACCCTGACCTGTCCTGTCTATTTGGACTTCAATGAGACCACAGATGTTTGATTCCCTTTGAATTTGTCCACCTAAAATACATTTTATAGCATGAAAGGATGGCTGCCATTTTTTAAATAATATTAATTAAATGTTTTTGCAAATTGTTACTGTGAAATTATTATAGGTTGTCTGGATTTTATGTGCTTTTAGTAAAATGTTCATTTGTGTTTTATTTGATAAATAATTTCCAGAGCTTAAATATTAAAGGAAAAAACAAAACAAATTCCCAATATTTTAGATTTAATTTATTTATATATGTTTATATTCTAATATGATCTATATCAAAATTGGCATTTTCTTCAAATTGAGATAGACATTTGGAAGTTTTTGTGTATGTAGCCTGTATCACTGGTAGAGCTGTGGTGAATCATTTGAGAAAGCAACAGTAAATGGCGCTCTTATTGTAGTTGGTGCTCTAGCCTAGTTTTTTATTTTTTATTTTTATACAGTAGATGGCTCTCTAGGCTAGTTTTTAACAATAAAAAGTGCTCTATGGTAGTTGCTAACAGCAGATGGCGTTCCTGATTAGTTTTTAACAGCAGATGGTGCTCTAGGCTAATTTTTAACAACAGACGGTGCTCTAGGCTGCTTTTTAACAGCAGATGGTGCTCTAGGCTAGTTTTAACAGCAGATGGTGCTCTAGGCTAGTTTTTAACAACAGACGGCGCTCTAGGCTGGTTTTTAACAACAGATAGTGCTCTAGGCTAGTTTTTAACAGCAGATGGTGCTCTAAGCTAGTTTTTGTCAGCAGATGGTGCTCTAGGCTAGTTTTTAACAGCAGATGGTGCTCTAAGCTAGTTTTTGACAGCAGATGGCGTTCTAGGCTAGTTTTTAACAGCAGGTGGTGCTCTAGGCTAGTATTTAACAGCAGATGGTGCTCTAGGCTAGTTTTTAACAACAGACGGCGCTCTAGGCTGGTTTTTAACAGCAGATGGTGCTCCAGGCTAGTTTTAACAGCAGACAGTGCTCTAGGCTAGGTTTTAACAACAGACAACGCTCTAGGCTAGTTTTTAACAGCAGATGGTGGTCTAGGCTAGTTTTTAACAGCAGATGGTGCTCTAGGCTAGTTTTTATCAGCAGATGGTGCTCAAGGCTAGTTTTTAACAGCAAAGGTCATTCTAGTTTTTAACAGGAGATATCGCTCTAGGCTAGTTCTTAAAAGCAGACGACACTAGGCTGATTTTTAACTGCAGATGGTGATCTGGGCTTTTAGAGCAAATGTTGCTTTAGGCTAGTTTTTAACAGCAGATGGCGCTCTATGCTAGTTTTAAACAGCAGACGTCACTCTAGCTTTTAACAGATGTTGCTCTAGGCTTGTTTTTAACAGGAGATGGCGATCTGGGGTTTTAGAGCAGATGTTGCTCTAGGCTAGTTTTTAACAGCAGATGGTGCTCTAAGCTAGTTTTTATGTAGCTGATTGTGCTCTAGGTTAGTTTTAACAGCTGATTGCGCTCTAGGCTATTTGCTAACAGCAGATGTTGCTCTAGGCTAATTTTAACAGCAGATGGCGATCTAGGCTAGTTTTTAATAGCAGATGGTG
>NC_079439.1:7720397-7722897 GCF_903798145.1 Danio aesculapii
GTTTTAAACTGTTCCCGAGTGCTGCGTTTCAGTGCAAAGATGCATTGTGCGTGAATTTCTCCTAAATCCGCACATGCGGTGAACATTTTGCAGTGAAAACTGGTCGCACGTAACAATTTTATGCTCTCGCACAAATGCTCCCAAATATTTTTTAAGGTCGCATAGATAAAATTTTAGGCGCATATGCGACCGTTTTGTGAACCATCCATCCTTTACTTTAAAAAAGTGAGTAAACCCATTGCTTTCAAAGTGATTTAGTTGATTTTATTTAAATGTGAGTAAACCCTAATATTATTAATTAAAGGAACTAGGTATAATACACATAATACACACAATTCATTCATGTCGTCGCAACACAAATCCATTAAGTTAAACAAACAAATCAAAGTGAATTGAACATAAAACCATTAAGTTGTCCCAAAAACAATGTCAAGAATTGGGTTGTTTCAGCTCATTTTAAGTAAGTAGAGTTGTTGAGTGCGTGCCAATACTCAAAGAACATAAACAATTTGCTTATAATCTGATTTACGTTTCATACTAGCCAATTTAAATGAAGAAATACATGTTTTCTACACTGTAAGACCACAAACTATCTCACTGACTGTTCACTTATACTGATCAGCTATCAGAACTGGTCTAAATTTTCTTCCTCGTATACATTCCCTTAATTAATGTGTTTTTCTGACCCCTTCAAAACCCGAAACACGGTCTCCTTCACAACCACAAACGTGCATCGCTGCTAATTATGCAGCCAATGACATCAGCTGGAAATTAGGAGAGCGCCGTGTATGCTAATTAAGAGATGAGAGATTGTCATCGACTACTTTTTAAAAGGGCTAATGGAGAATTTGGCACGTAACTTAGGTTAACTATCGCAAAGCCTGGCTCCGGAGCAATGAATCATTTTATCTGCAGATATTGTTTTAGTATCACTTACAGGGTCCAAGAGGAGCATTTTATTACTTTAGATGCTCCTAGACTTAGTAGAGTTATGTTTTATTATGGTATTTCATATAAGATGCGAGTCAACAGTTGACAGTAAGAGTATAGAGCTGTAAAATGAATGTGGAGCTGCTCTTGGGGGCGTCTGTTCGCTTTTTTTCCTGAGTGCAGTTTTAAAGAACTTCTCATTTGTGCGTCTGGCTTGAAACGGATCTCTTGGGAAACGAAAATAGCACTTTGAACTTTAAACTGTATTGCTGGTATCAGCGGGAAGCAGAGCTCGGTGTAACACGCTATACGTCTTAATATGTGGTAATTAGTTCCCTGTAGTTTCATTAATTGATTCACGGGTGAATAGCCGCAGCTCTGAGAAGACAAGTGAATCTGTTTTCCTGGAGGCTGACGTGAGGCGAGAGCGTGACAAATGCAGATTTTTGACTCGATCGTGACAAATTCGTTAGTCTAATACTTACGTACTGTTAAAAAAAAAGCAGGGTTTCACATGATTCATTCTCTGAAAAAAAGGTGATATGAATAAATGTCATGACCGCAAATGTTTTAATCAGGTTTCAGGGGCAGCACGGTGGCTTAGTGGTTAGCACTGTCGCACCACAGCAAGAAGTTTGTTGGTTCGAGTCCCAGCTATGCCAGTTAGCCTTTCTGTGTGTAGTTTGCATGTTCTCCCCGTGTTGTTGTGGGTTTCCTCCGGGTGCTCCGGTTTCCCCCACAGTCCAAACACATGCGCTATAGGTGAATTGGATGAACTAAATTGGCCGTGGGGTATGAGTGTGTGTGTGAATGTGAGTGTGTATGGGTATTTCCCAAGCGGCAACCTCCCGCTCTCCCTCGGGAGGCCAATACGGAAGTAACAGAAACTGCAATTCATCAAAATTCCGCTAGTCCTGGCTCCATAATAGAGCAAGTTGTAATTGAGCCCACTGTTAGAATGGTCAATTTTACAGCAGAAAAAAAGGTGTTTACAGCCTGGTACAAAGAACGATTTTGGTTCATATAGCTATTATTACCCTCCATGACAACTGTGAGGGGGGTGAATTTTTTTATAACTCATCCATTTCCTTTATATTAGGTTATATTAAGTTTGCATAATTAAGGGCGTGGCCACTTGAGTGACAGCTAGGTCTCGCTGGTCGCCGTCACTTCACCTCAGCTGAATCCGGCAGATTAGCCACTGATCTCGGCATATTCATCGTATTTTTGTTTTGTTTTATGTGGCTTTACACAGTCAGCTGCCTTTTGGACATATTTCTTACAATTATCAGATGATATGGGATGCTGTGTGCCCTTAATTGTGCTCACAAACCGTTTACGTGGCCTCCGTTTCCCATGTGAGTAAAGTTATATACTTGTATACCATCTCTATAAATGTATTTGTTTTATTTAAGATCATTTATCATTAATATTTTTCTTTAGACCCGTAAAGCACTCCAGAATGTGACAGATTGATTAGCTGTAGGCTCTAGAACAGTCATCTGAAGCGTTATCATACTGTGTTGTGCTGGATTTTATCAATAGTCTTGCATTTACTAACACACACACA
>NC_079439.1:7727897-7732897 GCF_903798145.1 Danio aesculapii
ATTATAGTTATTTACTATTATTTACTATCACTATGATTATAGTTATTTACTATTATTTACTATCACTATGATTATAGTTATTTACTATTATTTACTATCACTATGATTATAGTTATTTACTATTATTTACTATCACTATGATTATAGTTATTTACTATTATTTACTATCACTATGATTATAGTTATTTACTATTATTTACTATCACTATGATTATAGTTATTTACTATTATTTACTATCACTGTGATTATAGTTATTTACTATTATTTACTATCACTGTGATTATAGTTATTTACTATTATTTACTATCACTGTGATTATAGTTATTTACTATTATTTACTATCACTATGATTATAGTTATTTACTATTATTTACTATCACTATGATTATAGTTATTTACTATTATTTACTATCACTGTGATTATAGTTATTTACTATTATTTACTATCACTATGATTATAGTTATTTACTATTATTTACTATCACTGTGATTATAGTTATTTACTATTATTTACTATCACTGTGATTATAGTTATTTACTATTATTTACTATCACTATGATTATAGTTATTTACTATTATTTACTATCACTGTGATTATAGTTATTTACTATTATTTACTATCACTGTGATTATAGTTATTTACTATTATTTACTATCACTATGATTATAGTTATTTACTATTATTTACTATCACTATGATTATAGTTATTTACTATTATTTACTATCACTATGATTATAGTTATTTACTATTATTTACTATCACTATGATTATAGTTATTTACTATTATTTACTATCACTATGATTATAGTTATTTACTATTATTTACTATCACTATGATTATAGTTATTTACTATTATTTACTATCACTGTGATTATAGTTATTTACTATTATTTACTATCACTATGATTATAGTTATTTACTATTATTTACTATCACTGTGATTATAGTTATTTACTATTATTTACTATCACTATGATTATAGTTATTTACTATTATTTACTATCACTATGATTATAGTTATTTACTATTATTTACCATCACTATGATTATAGTTATTTACTATTATTTACTATCACTATGATTATAGTTATTTTTTCTTTTATGTATTTGCTTCATTCATTCACCAATGATCAACTCATTCACAAATTTCCCTCATTTACACTTGGTGAGTGTTCATTTGGCTTTCATAATATGCATTTTTAATCGCTTTGTAAATGAATAAGTCATGTTACACATCAGGTTTGAATTAAACTGAATCCAGCTGTTTTTCTCTTGATATGTCAAGGCAGTGGTGGTTATTTTATTATTTTCAGTAGACATCTTGTGTGTTAGATTTGTGTTTTTGCATCGTTTGTTTTTATTTTAGAGATATTTTTTGTGATCCTTTTAAGATTGTGGTTATTTTGCTGTTTTCTTTCTCAGTTGTTTGATTTATTTCCCGTTTATTCAGCATTTTTTCCCTCATTTGGCAGAAGCTGGTGTTAATGTTTTCGATTACTGAACAGATCAGAGCTTTTGTTTTGTGCTGTGTGAATGTGTGGAAAAGACTGGACATGACAGTGTAAGACAATCTCTCTCTCTCTAACCGGGGGAAGTAGATTATACAGTGAAATCAAACTATGATCATTTCTTTCACAGAAAACACTCCGATTACAAACAGCTTTCAAAACAATTCAAATAATCAGCTAAGTACCCGTTCTGTTTCAAAGCACTCTGTGTTTTCTATTAAGAAATACAAAAAGCAAGCAGCAATTGATGTGTGTGTGTGTGTGTGTGTGTGTGTGTGTGTGTGTGTGTGTGTGTGTGTGTGTGTTTGTGTGTGTGTGTGTGTGTTGATGAAGTCATCTTTTCGGCTGACTGGGGAGGACAGCAGGAATGTTTACTGGAGACACACACACACACACGCACACGCGCACACACACACGCACACACACACACACACAGAGGTATGCAGTCGAGTCTATCTTTAGATACAGAACTCTATAACTCTGACACACACCACACACACTGACAGACAGATAAGATCAATCTCGATTCAGATCTGATAAGATTTTTAGTTTTAACACAATTTAACGAAGTAAAAATAATTGATAAAATGTCAAATAGAGCAAAAAAAAATAAATATCTGTTATAAATCAATACTGTAGATTAAATGAAATAGAACCTATAATGTAATTAAATAATTGTATTCAGCAAAAAATTTAATTAATTCAATTGAATTAATCAAAAGTGAAAGTGAAAGCATTTATAAATTAAATAAATACTGTATTCGTATATTCATTCATTCATTTTCTTTTCGGCGTAGTCTCTTTATTAATTTGGGGTCGCCACAGCGGAATGAACCGCCAACTTATCCAGCATGTTTTACGCAGTGGTTGCCCTTCCAGCTGCAACCCATCAGTTGGAAACACCCATACACACTCATTCACACACATACATACACTACAGGCAATTTAACTTACCCAATTCACCTGTACCGCATATCTTTGGACTTGTGGGGGAAACTGGAGCAACCGGAGGAAACCCACGCCAACACGGGGAGAACATGCAAACTCCACACAGAAATGCCAACTGACCCAGCAGAGGCTCAAACCAGCGACCTTCTTGCTGCGCCACCGTGATGCCCTATATTCATATATTTGAAATATAATATACTTGATATAGCAAATAATTGCTGTTCATTTAAACATTTAAACTTTGTAAACTTTGTTTTATACATTAATCAGAACAGTTTTATTCTGCATTGATTATGTGTATGTATATATATGTATATATATATATATATATATATATATATATATATATATATATATATATATATATATATATATATATATGAATATTTTGAGAGGGGTAAATCATCAGATCAGCAGTTGATGCATCACAAAAACAAAAACAATTTTTTTAAAAGGCAAACTAATGCTTTAAATAGCTACTCAAACTTAAAATAAAGGGTATACAGTATATATATATATATATATATATATATATATATATATATATATATATATATATATATATATAATAAAAGCAATGCAAAGCAGAGTAGAAAATAATATACTGTATACAAACTGAAGAGAATGGGATCATTAAATCGAATATCCATATGATATAAAAGTATAACAATGGTTAATCAGGCCCATATGGGGGTTTGAGTTGTTCGAAAGACCCACCCCTCTTACAAAGTCCAGAATTTGGCCCCTATTTGAGCTCATTTGTCCCATTTTTGACAGTATGCCATCTAGGCATGCGATGATAATCAGTTTCAAGGTTTACCGCGGTATGGAAAAGTCAAGCTTTTAAATCTGCCAAAATTTTCTGCTTTACCGTTCTTACGGTATATGTTAGATATTAGTTTTTTTTTTATTAGTTTTTAGGACAACAGTATCTCCAGCAGAAAAGATATCCAAAGATGCCGTTTTAAATCGTTAAGAAATCTGTGTTTTTGAAACAATGAAGAGAGCATCAGTCAGTGATTCATTTGAATTATTTAGCCCGACATGTTTACTGCCCAAAATATTTAAAAAGTTTTAAATATTCCAAGGGGAAAAATGTTTTTGTCTTTTACCCAAACATTTTAAAAGAATATATTTTAGAGCAGCAATCACAATACTGTGAAAGCATGATATTATTTCATATTATTATTATATATAATATTGTATATATATATATATATATATATATATATATATATATATATATATATATATATATATATATATATATATATATATATATATATATATATATATATATATATATATATATATATATACTGTATATGGTTATCATACCGGCCCATGTCTAATGCCATCATAAATTGTGAAAATAACCAATAGAAGAAAGCTTTAAGACAAATTAAATTTGTAATTATTCAAATTTACAAATTCTGACTGGGGAAATGAGCTGGCCAGTATTATTTACCTACAGTTTGTAATATGGTAAGTTTGTAAGTTTTAACAGAGTCCTAATTTATTTTATTTTTAACGATATTTTGTTTATTTTTTTGACTATTAAAACTATTTGTAAATGTACAAAAAAGCGTTTCTTTATGTTAAAGCATATCATAAAATACCCTGCTTTATCTGATTAAAAGAAAATACCCTGCTTTATCAGATTTTTTTTAAAGTTAATGTAACTGTCAATGTAGTTTAATGTAAAGTGAAATGACTTGTGAACTTGATTTCATTCAACATTGGACAAAAACAACAACTAACTAGACAGTACAATACAAATGAATGAATGGAAAAAAAATCCAAACACATTGCAAATATATAGATGAACTCTAATAATTAGCCCTCCTGAATTATTAGCCCCCTTGTATATTTTTCCACTAATTTCTATTTAACGGAGAGATTTTTTTCAACACTTTTGTAAACATAATAGTTTTAATAATTCATTTCTAATAACTGATTTCTTTTATCTTTGCCATGATGAGAGTAAATAATATTTGACTAGAGATTTTCAAGATACTAGTATTCAGCTTAAATAAGCTAATAATTCTGACTTCAAATGTTTATCTTTTTCAAAATTGTAAATAAAGTAAATATTATTGAACCGTTTTAAAAGAAAATACTGTTTACTTAACATGTTTGCACGTCTATTTGCCATTCTTGGTATGCTTTTGCAAAACTTACTATAGCAGTTAATGAAACTCAGTGTTTTTCAAGGTAATTTACGGCAGAAAAATCGAGGGAAAAGCACTCAAGGGTATTTGGTTGTTTTAGAGTTGTGGGACGGTTGGGTGTTTTATAGTGTTTGTGTCTCCGAGGTCGTGGCTTTCTGCTGTTTGTTCTGCGTTTATGAGCTTGACTTGGGGATCTGGGCTCAGCATGAGGAGCAGTGCCTGAGGATGGGGCGATGTGGGCTTAAAGGGGACCTATTATGCCCCTTTTTACAAGATGTGAAATAAGTCTCTGATGTCTCTAGAGTGTGTATGTGAAGTTTCAGCACAAAATACCACACAGATAATGTTTTATAACTCTTTGAAACTGA
>NC_079439.1:7737897-7790397 GCF_903798145.1 Danio aesculapii
ATAAACTCCGCCACGCTCAGCATGTGTCTATATCTGTGTGACGTTTTTACAACATTTACTGTATGTCAGACCTTGACTCTCTCAATACTCTAAACACTGCGACTCTTTCAGCTCTGTTTATGTGCTTTACCATGTCAAACTCCGGCTCAACTAAGGCTGTGTGTTTGGGAGCGAGGCTGTGTGTTTGTTCAGCCAATAGCAGATAAGACGACTGTAAAAAGTGATCAATTGCTTTAGTTAATGTGACATTGTAACTTGGAACTCCACACTGAAATGCCAAATGACCCAGCCGGGACTCGAACCAGCAACCTTTTTGCTATGCACATAATTCATTTGCTTTATATTTTTAAAGCAACAAGTTTACTAAATTTTTAAGTTAAGTAAAGTCAACTGATCATATTTGACAGTGGGTCATTGGCTGTTCAATAGAATCCCAACCACCAACATTATGTTCAAAGAAGCTTCTTTCTTGGTCATGTGAACATTAAAGAACACATTCAAGGTAACATTCTAGAATGTTTTATTTCTAAACATTCCATTTTAGAATTTTGCGAATATTTTAAACTTTTGAACGAAGTCCCTTTAAGACGAGTCATTTCACTTGGCAGCCATCTTTGAAACGGAATGCTCAGGCATTCTGTCTGAATGAGGAAACATCAAATTCTCCAAAACTGTTAGCCAAGCTTACGATTACATCACATATTTGGAATCACCAATAAAATTAAACAACATAAGTCTCATAAGTTTTGTTTCTAAACGATTGAATCAAACAAAATCGGCATATTTTCAGGTTGCCTGAGCTAATGCGCATGCGCACTCGAAAAGAACGAGATCACGACACCAACCTAATCGTTGTCCATGTTACACGTTATCATCCTCTGAATAATGATCGTCTGATCACGCTGCTCTTCTGAAGTAATTCACAACTTGGTCTTGATGGAGAATCTCCTCCAGAAATGACAGCGACTCTTTGTTTACAAGTTTGTGGGTGTTTGAGTAGTTGCTGCTATCATGTGATCTGCGTTTGACAGGATACCTCGCGTTGTTTCATACAGATCACAAAACCAGAAAACTTGTATTTAAGTGTAGTTGGTTCATTTAAAAGTATAGACTTCAAGCTTTATGTGAATATATTTCTTACGTCTGTGAAGCAAGTATTCAATGAGATTCCAGTGTGACTGTTGACCACATAAACTGTCGTAAAAGCACATGTCTGGTCTGAGCTTCTCCTCCAGAGAAACGTCACTCTATTGTGATTGCTGATTGGCTCCTGTGCTAGTAGGCGGAGCTTCATTCGCCATATTGACCGTTAGACTTTTCCCCTTTAAAACTATACAAGTGACAGGTCTTGTGTATTGTGTAGTCTTTGTTTTGAATCACTCTAGGAGGCCGTTCACACCGAACGCGTCTTTTCTTGCCAATGTGCTACTTTTCTATTGTTTTTCATTGTAAACACGTGATGACGTGTGTAATTGTTTCCCCCATGTCTTGCATCTTTTGAAGCACTGCATAGGTGAGCAGCTTTTTTTTAGACACCATGTCAAGTTAAAAGACTAATACCTAACCGACTACATTAGTCAAAGTATGCAGTACCATATACACTTACCGGCCACTTTATTGGGTACACCTGTCCAACTGCTTGTTAATGCAAGTTTCTAATCAGCCAATCACATGGCAGCAGCTCAATACATTTAGGCAAGCAGACATGGTCAAGACGATCTGCTGCAGTTTAAACTGAGTATCAGAATGGGGAAGAAAGGGGATTCAGGTGACTTTAAACGTGGCATGGTTGCTGGTACCAGACGGGCTGGTTTGAGTATTTCAACTGCTGATCTACTTTGATTTTCACACACAACCATCTCTAGGGTTTACAGAGAATGGTCCAGAAAAAGAAAAACTATTCAGTGAGCGGCAGTTCTGTGGGCACAAATGCCTTGTTGATGCCAGAGGTCAGAGGAGAATGGCCAGACTGGTTCCAGCTGAACGGCAACAGTAACTCAAATAACCACTCGATACAACTGAGGTCTGCAGGAGAGCATCTCTGAACACACAACACGTCCAACCTTGAGGCGGATGGGCTACAGCAGCAGAAGACCACACCGGGTGCCACTCCTGTCAGCTAAGAACAGGAAACTGAGGCTACAATTCACACAGGGTCACCAAAATTGAACAATAAAAGATTAGAAAAACGTTGCCTGGTCTGATGAGTCTCGATTTCTGCTGCGACATTCGCATGGTCGGGTCAGAATTTGGCATCAACAACATGAAAGCATGGATCCATCCTGCCTTGTATTAACGATTCAGGCTGGTGGTGTTGGTGTAATGGTGTGGGGGATATTTTCTTGATACACTTTAGGCGCCATTAGTTTTAATTGAGCATCATGTCAGCACCACAGCCTACCTGAGTATTGTTGCTGACCATGTCCATCCCTTAATGACCACAGTGTACTCATCTTCTGATAGCTACTTCCAGCAGGATAACGCACCATGTCATAAAGCGTGAATCATCTCAGACTGGTTTCTTGAACATGACAATGAGTTCACTGTACAAATGGCCTCCACAGTCACTAGAGCTCAATCAATTGAGCACCTTTGGGATGTGCTGGAACGGAGATTCTCATCATAGATGTGCAGCCGACAAATCTGCAACAATTTCATGATGCTATCATGTCAATATGGACCAAAATCCCTGAGGAATATTTGCGGTACCCTGTTGAATCTATGCCATGAAAGATTAAGGCAGTTCTAAAGGCAAAAGGCGGTCCACCATGGTACTAGGGTGTACCTAATAAAGTGGACAGTAAGTGTATAACAAACTCGCAATAATGTACATATACATTTGTTCAGACTGCATGAAATAAATGTATTTTTATGCAAAACCGAATTTACATAATATATGTATATGTAATTCCAGAAAGATAATAAGGCCCTGTGGCAACATGTGAAGTTTTTTTCTAAATTAATTTGGAGAGGATCTCGTGCTTATGATTGCTTCCGGCTGGTCCCGCATTATCCAATTTATGATTCCCCAATCAGACGATTCCTAAGCCACTATAAACACCCTAAGATCCATATCACAGCATCTTCGTTTTGAAGAATCCTCCCTTCCACCCCTACTCATCCTCCTTTCCTAGATGGGTGACATGGTGGCCCAGTGGTTAGCACTGTTGCCTCACAGCAAGAACGTCACTGGTTCTAGTCATTACCAAGCCAGCCGACGTTTCTGTGCGGAGCTTACACGTTCTCCCCCTGCTCACGTAGGTTTCCCACGCGTTCCCCGGTTTCCTCCCACCGTCCAAAAACATGCAACTTAAGTTAATTGACTAATCCAAATCGACACCATTGACATGCTCCTAGTAAATAGTTATCTCTTAAGAGCAATCACTATCTGTTCATTAGCTACTAAAGCAGGGGAGTTCTCGAGATCTACCTGAGCTCAAACTCCCCTCTCGTCTTGCAAAAAGGAGGGAGCCCCGGGCTCAAGGATCATTTGAGCTCAGGGCTGTCTCCAGGGACAGCCTGCCAAACAAGCTTTACAATCAATCATCAGCTAAGTGTGAACCCTTGTATGACTACAGTTTGAACATTGAATTATGACATAAATCCGAGTGTTTTTAACACTATATGCAACAATTATGTTCCTAGCATAGCTATTATTTTACATGCGATTACTATTTGATGCTTTTATCTAACCCAGTGGTCTTAAACTCAATTCCTGAAGGGCCGCAGCTCTGCATAGTTTAGCTCCAACCATCTCCAACTCACACCTGCTTAAGAGTCCCTGGTATTCTTGAACACCTTGATTAGCTGGATCACCTGTGTTTGATTAGGGTTGGAGCTAAACTGTGCAGAGCTGCGGCCCTCCAGGAATCCAGTTTGAGACCCATGATCTAACCCGGTTAACGTTGCAGTCACGTTTGATCAGTCTTCGCTTTCAGCTGCAGGATCAAGCATTATTTTTACAGTTCCAGGGGCGAATAAATGACACACTTTGCCTTCAAATAAGCCACACAACTCGATAAACATTAAGGAGCTCGTCTGCTAGAGAGAATGGAATAATATAATTATTGATCATCTTGTTGTAATGAGCATGTCATTACAGCGCGAGTCGATACATATGTATAATGAGTGCTGCGGCTGACACAGTGAGCTGCCAGGCTGCTGCCATGGGGAAGAGCTGCTTTCTGCGTTTCACACTGTTCGTTGGGCTTCGTGACAGGAAATGTTCTGATATGTTCATAGGTTTTATTTTTTAAGATTTAGAGGTTGACGTCCCGCTGCTGAGAAGGAATGAGGGATGTACAATTAGAGATATATTGTGTTATGTAACAATCTTTATCTTGTTCATTCATTCTTAGTCCCTTTATTAATCAGGGGTCGCCACAGCAGAATGAACTACCAATTACACCAGCATAAGTTTTACGCAACGCATACCTTTATAGCTGCAACCCAGTACTGGGAAACACCCATACACACATTATTCAATTCACCTATAGCGCTTGTGTTTGGACTGTGGAGTAAACCCACGCCAACAGGGGGAGAACATGCAAACTGACCCAGCCGGGACTTGAACTAGTGACCTTCTTGCTGTGAGGAGACAGTGCTAACCACTGAGCCACCATGACGCCCCTTGATCTTCTTTTATTCTGTTGTTTTCTTTATTATATTGTTATTTTATTCAGAATTTTGTTTTTTAATAGATGATGAAGAGTTATTATCTCACACACACACACACACACACACACACACACACACACACACACATACAATTGCGCACACACATACACATTCACTAACACACATACGCACACAGACAAACACACAGACACACACACACACACAAACAAACAAACACTCGCACCCACACAAATGTAAACACACGTGTACACACTCACACACACACAAACGCAAATACACAAACATACCTGCAAACAGTCGCGCGCCCAGACACTCACTTGCACACACAAAACACACACACACATGCTCACTCACACACATAGAAAAACGCACACACACACATACACACCCACGCAGGCTTTCTCTCTTACTCACACACACAAACACACATACACACACACATACACTCACTCTCTTACACACACACACACGCACACATACACACCCACACACACACACGCACGCTTTCTCTCTTACTCACACACACATACACACTCATTAATTCACACAAACATACGCAAACAAATATACATACACACACACACACACACACACACACACACACCCGCTCACTAACTTACTCACACACTCACAAACACTTACACACACTCTCAAATTTGCACACACTTACACACAAACAAAAATACACACACACACATGCACACACACGCACACACTCACTAACTCACAAACTCACAAACACTCACACACACTCAATCGAGTGCACACACTCACACACACTCAATTGCACACACACACACACGCTCAATTGTGCTCACACACAAAAAACACTAACCAACATTCTCTCTCGCACGCACGCACGCACGCACGCACACACACACACACACACACACACACACACACACACACACACGCACACACACACACACACACACACACACTCATTCACTCTCTTTCTCTCTCCCACACTCTTCACACACATACACTTTCACACAAACACAGACTCATTTATTCATCCACTCTCTCTCACACACACACGTACACACACAGCATTAGTTAGATTACATTGTTCAGAGCGGCTGTCAGTCAGCACACTAACCTTTGCTAAACGATTGGCATCTCAACAAATGAGTTTGCGCTGTAATGCAATAATGAAAGCTGACAAATAGCGCTCGCAAACGCCAAACACTGATGCAGCACATCCACAAACACACACACACACACACACGTCCAAAAGTTCGCTGGCTCTCTCTCTCCATCTGTCCACTCATTTACAGCTCAGTCTTCAGTGTCACGTGCTCTGATCTGCTGAAGAAACATTCATGATTATTACAGGTGAAAAGAGTCGAGCTGCTCTCTGTTTGAGTGGAAACTGTGATGCATATTATTATTTCTTTGAAGTTTTATGATTGTTTTGTTTAAAAGGGAAGCGTTTATTATTATATATTTAAATTTTTTATAAATTATTAATATTAATAATGCATGCTTATGGAATAAAAGTTTTAAGTTCTGTCAGAATAAATATTTCTTACCCCCAAACATTTGGGTATTACTATTAATTGTTAGTCTAATGTGCTTTCTCAGAACTACAAGATGGATGGATGGATGGATGGATGGATGGATGGATGGATAAACGGATAGATGAATGGATGGATAGATCTATAAATGGATAGATAAATGAATAAACATGGTTGGATGACTGGATAAATGGATGGATGGATAGATGAACTGATAAATAAATAGATGAATGGATAAACAGGTGGATGATTAGATGAATGGAATGATGGATGGATGAACAAATGAATGAATGACTGGATAAATGGATGGATGGATCTATAAACAGATGGATGGATAAATGGATGGATGGATGGATAAACAGATGGATGAATAGATAAACTGATGGATCAATGGATGAATGATGGATGAATGGTTAGATAAATGGATGGACGGGTAGATGAATGGATGGATAAATGGATACATGGATGGATGGATAAACGGATAGATGAATGGATGGATGGGTCTATAAACAGATGGATGAATGACTAAACATGGTCAAATGAATGGATAAATGGATGGATGAATGGATAAAAGGATGGATGGATGGATAAACTGATGAATAAATGGATGAATAGATAAAGAGGTGGATGATTAGATAGATGAATGAAAGGATGGATGGATGAACAAATTAATGAATGACTGGATAAATGGATGGATGGATAAACGAATGGATGGATTTATAAACGGATAGATGAATGGATAAATAGATGGATGAATGGATACACAGATGGATGGATGGATCGATAAATGGATGGATGAATGGATAAACTGATGGATCAATGGATGAATGGATAGATAAATGGATGAATAGATAGGTAATTGGATACATGGATGGATGGATGGATGGATGGATAAACGGACAGATGAATGGATGGATGGATCTATACATAGATGTATGAATGAATAAACATGGTTGGATAAATGGATGGATGAATGGATAAAAGGATGGATGGATAAACTGATGAATAAATGGAAGAATAGATAAACATGTGGATGATTAGATAAATGAATAGAAGGATGGATGGATGAACAAATGAATAAATGATTGAATAAACAGATGGATGGATAAACGAATGGATGGATTTGTAAACAGATAGATGAATGGATGAATAGATGGATGAATGGATACACAGATGGATAAATGGATGGATGGATGGAGGGATAAACTGATGGATCAATGGATGAATGGATAGATAAATGGATGAATGGATTGATAACTGGATACATGGATGGATGAATGGATAAATTGATAAACGGATAGATGGATGGATGGATGGATCTATAAACTGATGGATGAACGAATAAACATGGTTGGATGAATGGCTAAAAGGATGGATGGATGGATAAAGTGATGAATAAATTGATGAATGATAAACAGGTGGATGATTAGATAAATGAAAGGATGGATGGATGAACAAATGAATGAATGACTGGATAAACGGACGGATGGATAAACGGACGGATGGATAAACGGAGGGATGGATCTGTAAATGGATAGATGAATGGATAAATAGATGGATGAATGGATAAACAGATGGATAAATGGATGGATGGATCGATAAATGGATGGATGAATGGATAAACTGATGGATCAATGATGGATGAATTGATAGATAACTGGATGGATAAATGGATGGATGGATAAACAGATGGGTGATTGGATAAATGGATGGATGATGGAAGGATAAGGTTATGGATGAATGGATAAACAGATGGATGGATGGATGAACGGATGGATGAATGGACAAACAAATGGATGGATAGATCGATCGATCAATAAACGGATGAATTAATTGAATAAGTGGACGGATGAATGGACAGATGGATAAACAGATGAATAAATTGATAAACTGATAAATGGATGGATAAATGGATAGATGAATGGATGCATGGATAAACGGATGGATGAATTGATAAACTGATAGATGGATGGATGGATGGATAAACGGATGGATGAAAGTGTTCCTTCCTTCCTTTCTGCATTTGCTCATTTCTTTCTATCCTTCTTTTTTCTTTTTTGTCCTTCCGTCTTTCCTTCATGCTTTTATTTTTGTTTGTGCAGTTTCTTCCTTCCCTCCTCCCTTTCTTTCTTCCTTTCTTCCTTCCTCTAGTGTTCTGTGTGTGTCAGTGGTGTAAATCTCTTCAGTTTTTCTCACACTTGAGTCTCACGGGTCTGATGGCACCTTTAGTCCTTGAGTGTGTGAGAGTCTCTGTAATTTGTGTGTGTGTGTGTGTGTGTGTGTGCGTGTGTGTGCGTGTGTGTGTGTGTGTGTGTGTGTGTGTGTGTGTGTGTGTGTGTGTGTGTGTGTGTGTGTGAGAATGAGTTGAAAACAGTTCTCTGTCTCACTGAGCATGCTGGGTAGGGGTCACACGAAGCATCGCCTCAAGGTCAGCCAGCATGACTGTATCCAGAGCTCAGCAATGTTACACGTTATTGTGCATTTACAGACTTCACATAACCATCATTCTTTGTCTATACAAAAATGATAATAATATTTCACAAAAAGTACAATAGTATTAATAATAAAGCTTTTAGACACTATGGACTTTTATTTTTCGTATAGTTATTTATTATGGTGAATTTTATTATAAAAAATTATGACTTTTTAAAAATATATTTAGAAAAAAAATTCTGAATTTTCAGCATCATGCCCAATACTCCAATATTCAGGGTCACATGATCCTTCAGAAATCAGTTTGAATGGATATGATTTGATGATTATTATTGTTATTATTATTATTATTATTATTATTATTATTATTATTATTATTGAAATTAAAAAGTAAAATAAAAGGACAATAATTTATATTTTAATTCAACTAGCATGAATAAAAATCATGAAATTATTTTTTTAAATGTTTACACAATATTTCAAATAAATGCTAAATTGTTTGTTTGCTTTAATTATCTTAATTATCTTTTATTTTTTTCAGTGGATTTTTATTAATTCATTCATTTTACTTAGTCTCTTTATTCACCGCAACTATTCTGGCATGTGTACACAGCGGATGCCCTTACACTCTCACATGCACACACACACGCTCATACACTATACACTAACACGGGGAGAGCATGCAAACTCCACACAGATATGCCAACTGACCCAGCCGGGACTCGAACCAGCAACCTTCTTGCTGTGAGGCGAAAGTGCTCATTTTGGATTAGGCATTTATGCCTATTTTATGTTATACTGCAGTATTTAACAATCGACAAATTAATTAGTTTGCCTACATAATCTTTAATCCAGATAACTTCCACGCCCTCTTCCTCGTTATCTCTTCTCTGATTGGTGTTTCCTGGTCCAATCAGCCGTCCAATCAGTTCCTCACTGACAAAATCAAGTCCCACCCCTACTTTTTTTTTTTTTCAATTGAGAAGCTGTTTTACTCGAGACTCTCACAGTTTCTGTTTCATGAACACTTACTTACTTTTATGGAATAATTGAATTTATTATTTATTATTATCATAAAGTTACAAAATATTTCATATAAATAAACCCAGACTCATTCTGAAAATGTACCACTATATACATTTCTGGTGAGCGCCAAATACGTCCCAGGAGCCACGTTTTTTGCAGTTTTTGCTTTCGCGAATCCACCAGAGGCCGCTTTGTACATTTTTTTGTCGCAGATGTTAACCGTGAAAAGGGTTGTACAGTGAAGAGTGTGGCGGGGTGGGATGGGGGTGCATGTGAGGAGGGGGATCGGTAAAATGAGGTGCCGAATCCAATTTCTGAGATTTTGCTCTGGCACAAATTAAGCCCTGCCTCAACCTAACCAATAGTGTTTTCAAAAGCACTGATTGACCCGCCCCACCCACTTCCCTATACCCAACTGACCATTTTAAAAAGCAATGCAGAAAAATAAAAGCCCTCACCTGATTTTTACTACGTTTTCAGTTTTTACCACATTTTTACCCTGTTATTTACTTGTTTATTTATTTATTTTTGGCTTCAGTTTTTGTCTTACCCGCTTTGTGGAACCGTTCTTCGCCGAACTCGAACCCCGTCGTCGCGGTCAACTCATCCACCGACTTACACAGCTAGACACTAGACAAACTGGTAACAGCAGGAAAGCCATCAACACAGAGGTAAGCGGTCAGCTGGTAAGCGAGAAAAGGAACGTCATCATATCGCCCTGTAGCATTCGTTTTAAAGACGAAATGCAGCCAAACTTTCCTCTGGCTACATAATTCGCAATCTCCAGACATGTATTTCTAGAGTTCACACTTAGCTGATGATTGATTAAAGTGCTTGTTTGGCATGCTCTCCCAAAGATGCTCGAGCTTGGGGCTCCCTCCCATTTGCAAGGAGAGAGGGGAGTTTGAGCTCAGGTAGATCTCGAGAACTCCCCTGCTTTAGTAGCTAATGAACAGATAGAGATTGCTCTTAAGAGATAACTACTTACTAGGAGCATGTCTATGGTGCCGATTTGGATTAGTCAATTAACTTAAGCTGCATGTTTTTGGACGGTGGGAGGAAACCGGGGAACTCGTGGCAAACCCATGTGAGCACGGGGAGAACGTGTAAGCTCTGCACAGAAACATCGGCTGGCTTGATAAAGACTAGAACCAGTGACGTTCTTGCTGTGAGGCAACAGTGCTAACCACTGGGCCACCATGCCACACATCTAGAAAAGGAGGAGGAGTTGGGGTGGAAGGGGGGATTCTTCAAAACGAAGATGGCTGTTATATGGAACTTAGGGGCTTAGGAATCGTCTGATTGGTGAATCATAAATTGGATAATGCAGGACCAGCCGGAAGCAATCATAAGCACATTATCCTCTCGAAATTAGTTTAGAAATATACTTCAGATAGGGCTACGTTTTCAGAATGAGCCTATGTTAAAATAAATTGTCTGTTCATAAAATAAAACAGGACTTCCCTAGAAGTAGCAAAACAGTTCCACCAATAGAAATGTCCACCAATAGAAAGCCACAACCGTCCAATCAATTCCTCACAAACAAAACCAAATCCTGACCCTAACTTCTTTTGTTTCCTATTAAGAAGCTGTTTTTCTCAAGTCTGTCACCGCTTCTGTTTCACGACCACTTTAAAGTGTTTTGTGTTTTTGTGCTCGAGGCTCTAAAGCAATGCATTTGCATGACGACGAATGGGTTTGAACGTGAAGACACGATTTGAACTTCTTCAAAGTGTGTTTGTGAAGTACAGGCCACAATATCTTCTCAATAAAACCCTGATAAATGTGAAGTGACAGCGGCACAACCCGAGGCTTTCTCTCTCTCTCTCTCGTTGGTCTCAAAATAATTGATCATGAATTGTATCTTGTCAGGTGTTTGGTAAGTTTAGTGTGTGTGTGTGTATGTGAGTCATTCCTCAATAAAATCAGTCCACAACACTACTGTATATCAAGTCAGCTTTATTTCTGTAGTGCAGATTGTGTCTGAATGACTTTTACAATAATAGAAAATCAGGTACACAAGTTTCATCATTGTGAAACAAGTTTAATGCATCAGGAATGTGTTTTTTGTTAGTTTTGCAGCAATGATTCAGTCTGATTACATACAGTTGAAGTCAGAATTATTAGGCCTCCTAAATGATTAACACCCCCTGTATGTTTGACGAAATGATTAACCCCCCCCCCCCCAATGTTTGTTTGTTTAACGGAGAAACTCATTTCTAAACATGATAGTTTTAATAAGTCATTTATAGTAACTGATTTCTTTTATCTTTGCCATGATGACAGTACAGAATATTTGACTAGATATTTCTCAAGATATTAGTATTCAGCTTAAAGTGAAAGCATTTAAAGGCTTAACTAGGTTAACTAGGCAAGATAGAGTAATTAGGCAAATCACTGTATAATAGTGGTTTGTATGAAGGACAAGGAGTGCCGGTTAGAAATAAAATAAAGAATCAAATTATCCATTTAATAATTGAAGCATTAAAATGTATATAAATAAATCACAATTTAAATGAACGAATAAACAGACATACTTCAATGTCTTTATTTAAATTGTGTTTTTGAATGTTAAAGCAATAAAACAATGCAAAAATAACTTTTAAGTGTATAAATAAATAGACACATTTATAAATGTTTATTTAATTTATGTTTTAAAATGCTGATTCAAGAGTTCACACTTAGCTGATGATTGATTATAAAGCTTGTTTGGCATGCTGTCTCGGGAGAGAGCCCTGAGCCCAAATGATCCTCGAGCCAGGGGCTCCCTCCCATTTGCAAGGCGAGAGGGGAGTTTGGATCTCGTGAACTCCACTGCTGTACAGAAAGTGATTGCTCTTAAGAGATAACTATTTACTAGGAGCATGTCTATGGTGCCGATTTGGATTAGTCAATTAACTTAAGTTGCGTGTTTTTGGACGGTGGGAGGAAACCGGGGAACCCGGGGGAAACCCACGTGAACACTGGGAGAACGTGCAAACTCCACACAGAAATGTCGGCTGGCTTGGTAAGGACTAAAACCAGTGACGTTCTTTCCGTGAGGCAACAGTGCTAACCACTGGGCCGCTGTGTCACCCATTTAGGAAAGGAGGAGGAGTTGGGGTGGAAGGGGGGATTCTTCAAAACAAAGATGCTGTGATATGGAACTTAGGGTATTTAAAGTGGCTTAGGAATCGTCTGATTGGTGAATCATAAATTGGATAATGCGGGACCAGCCGCAAGCAATCATAAGCACATGATCCTCTCGAAATTAGTTTAGAAATAAACTTCACATAATTAAACAATAAAAAAAATATGTACGTAGATCATTTTAAACGCATTTAAAAGCATAATTTAAATAGCTTTTTAAAAGGGCATTTGACAAATGCTTTTCTCTTTCTATTTGCCACTTGCTTTTTTTTTTTAAGATTTATTTTTGGCCTTTTTTTGCCGTTATTAGATAGGACAGTATTGAGACTGGAAGCAAAGTTGGAGGGGTGTAGGGTAGGGAAATGTCTTTGAGCCGGGATTCGAACTTGGGACGCTCTGACGTGCTACTGCACCATATGTCAGCATGTTAACCACTAGGCTATTGCGCTGACCCACTTGCTTTTCTTTTCCTTTTGCTACATGCTTTTCTTGAGTTGAAAATAAATCGAGTTAAAAATGCCTTTGGACAGTATACACATGGGAGCAGCCAATCAACTTTCGCCTCAAGTCGAGCTAAACCCTCTCTCACTTGTAAATGAAACGGGGGCTGTCATTGGACAGAGAGAAAACCATAGCCCATTTTAGCGGGAGTTTAAAGATCAGCAAATCGACTCACATATCAGTGATTTATTAGCGTTAGCTGATTCCTGTTCAAGAAATTCTCATCTGGATTATCACTGTCTGTGTAGAAACGTTGTACAGTCAAGGGGGTGACATTACTATGGTCAAACACACTCTGTCTGATTTCAAATGCATCTAACACCGGGCTCTGTTAAACATCATTTGGGAAATATTTGAAAAAGAAACAAAATTCACTGGAGGGTGAATAATTTTGGCTTCAACTATATATACGTTTTCCAAAATCATGCAGCTGATTGTGTGGCGTCGAGGTGTTCATCAGTTTTTATCTCCGTTTTCTTCTGGGTCATATTAGTGGAAGTTCCTCTTTAGAAACTCTCTGCACACTATGCTCTAGTGTTCAGCCTATTTAGAGAACATTTTAAGACGCCCTAGACACGCTCTCGATGCAAAAGTTGTTCCAGCTTTTTCAATTTTTTAATTATTCTCTGCAGAGAAGACAATGCCAGAGTTTTTTGCATCAAACTCAGTAGGAGGAAAAGAACGTGTTGTAATCGGTGATCTTTATTTTCGTTGAAGATGCTTTTTTAATGTTTTATTCATATATTATTATGCTTTTTTGCTGCAAAAAAATTGCTGTTCATACACTACTAGATATTCATTCATTCATTTTCTTTTCAGCTCAGTCCCTTTATTGATCTGGGGTCGCCACAGCGGAATGAACCGCCAACTTATCCAGCATATGTTTTACACAGCGGATACCCTTCCAGCTGCAACCCATGCTACTAGATATATTTTTAATTTATTTAGTACTAAGAGCTGTTCGTATGCGTCTAAATATTTATACATTTGTTTATACTTGTCATTAAATAAATTCATAAATACAGTGAGAAAAATAAGTATTGAACACATCACCATTTTGCTCAGAAAACATATTTCTAAAAGCACCGTTGACTTGAAATTTTCACCAGATGTTGACAACAACCAATTAAAATCCATATATGAAAAAAATGGCAGCTTAAAGACGCCTCTCATATGTAGAATGAAGTCACATGCATTGCTCAGGTGTGAGTTTTTCACAGACTCTAACAGAGTGTCAAAATCTTGATGGTTCTGTGGGTCTCGTCTATCAAATCTGATCTTTATTTTGTATTTCCTATTGAATTTAAGTCAGGTGATTGGCTAGGCCATTCTACAGCTTGATTTTCTTTCTCTGAAAGCATTTGAGAGTTTCCTTGACTGTGTTTTGGATCATTGTCTTGCTGAAATGTCCACCCTGGTTTCATCTTCATCCTCCTGCTAATGTAAATGTTGGACTTAAGCAGCTGATATTCATTTACACTGAGGAAGAGCGGAGGTTGGCTGAAGAACTGCTGAGAGTTTTCAGCTGCTGTCTGGGCTTTCACTGCCTCCCTTTCTTCATGTGTTCAAATTGGTAGTCATCGACCAACCCTAACACGGTTCATTCCACAGTGGCGACCCCTGAATGGAGAGACCAAACCGAAAAGAAAATGAATGAATGAATGAAGGGTTTTTATATCTTTTTTATATTATATTTTCATATACACACGCCATGTGATGTTTTTAGCAAAATTCAGCGCAAAATCCATTTAGCAAAGAGTATCTGTCATGGAAAATGCTAATTCAAATACAGAAATGCTTTGAAATGTAACATTTTGCATTGCCGTTTTCATATTACATTTCAAAAATTAATCTGGCTACTTCCATTAAAATAAACATGGGATTAAATATAGTTCAGTTCAATTCATCTTTATTTCTCTAGCGCGTTTACAATGTAGATTGTGTCAAAGCAGCTTAACATAGAAGTTCTAGTAAATTGAAACTCTGTTAGTCCAGTTTTCAGAGTTGAATATTATAGTATGACACACAATCGCCAATTGTAATTCTCCGTTTGTTTGGACATTTCTTAAAGGAGGTCCTGTAGGTTTAGAAACATGACCTGAAAGCAGGACACTAAATTACACTGCAGTTACTGTAAGCAGATATGTTTACGTTATGGAGATGATAATTTCTCTAAACTACATGAGAGTTACATTTTTAGCATAATAGCGGAGGTATTATTAGCATGAGGGTCAGACAGCATGACCTCAGGACCGGCTAGTCTGTTTACTGAGTGACGCACACATATAGAAATGACTGAAGGTCCAGACGGTTCTGGAAAGCCCTGTTTAAACCTGGTATTAAGATGCATTTTGCTGGATCAGATCACAAGTAGACAAGAGAGCCAAATCACATCTCACAAACAAAGAATGAAGTATGATGTATTTGTTTTTGTCAACGTTTTTACTATTAAATAAAGGTTAATGGAGTGGAATCGCTAACACTTGAGTTTAAGTACCAGTATTATTAACTAGTGACCTTATTACCTGCCTATTATTAAGACATTGATCGTGTGACTGACAATTACCCCCCCTCCCCACCTCTGTCGGTTTATTTATTTATTTTGTATTTAATATTAAAATATTTCCCGAATGATGTTTAACAGAGCAAGGAAATTTTCACAGTATGTCTGATAATATTTTTTCTTCAGGAGAAAGTCTTACTAGTTTTATTTTGCTAAAATAAAAGCAGTTTTAAATGTTTTAAAACCATTTTTTGGTCAATATTATCTTGAAAAATGTCTAGTAAAATATTATTTACTGTCATCATGACAAAGATAAAATAAATCAGTTATTAGAAATGAGTTATTAAAACTATTATGTTTAGAAAAGTTATTAAAAATAATAACTTACCCAATGATTGCTCGATGGCTCCAACAACGTGAGCTGCCCTGTGTGCTGACCAAGCGGCAACCTCCCGCTCTCCCTCGGGAAGCCAGTACGGAAGTAACTGAAACTGCAATTCATCAAAATTCCGCTAGTCCTGGCTCCACAATAGAGCAAATTTCAATTGAGCTCACTGTTAGAATGGCCAACTTTACAGCAGAAAAAAAGGTGTTTACAGCCTGGTACAAAGAACGATTTTGGTTCATATAGCTATTATTACCCTCCATGACAAATGTGAGGGGGGTGAATTTTTTTATAACTCATCCATTTCCTTTATATTAGGTTATATTAAGTTTGCATAATTAAGGGCGTGGCCACTTGAGTGACAGCTAGGTCTCGCTGGTCACCGTCACTTCACCTCAGTTAAATTCGGCAGATTAGCCACTGATCTCGGCATATTCATCGTATTTTTGTTCTGTTTTATGTGGCTTTACACAGTCAGCTGCCTTTTGGACTTATTTCTTACAATTATCAGATGATATGGGATGCTGTGTGCACTTAATTGTGCTCACAAACCATTCATGTGGCCTCGTTTCCCATGTGAGTAAAGTTATATACTTGCATACCATCTCTATAAATGTATTTGTTTTATTTAAGATCATTTATCATTTATATTTTTCTTTAGACCCGTAAAGCACTCCAGAATGTGACAGATTGATTAGCTGTAGGCTCTAGATCAGTTATCTGAAGCCTTGTCATACAGTGTTATGCTGGATTTCATCAATAGTCTTGCATCTAACACACACTATATCTAAAGTGTTTGGAAGTAATTCGCGTTTTCCTCCTGTAGAAAAACGTCATAAGAACAATGTTTAGTGGCTCAGTGTATTACTACAGTGTTTTTAAAAGTCTAAACACTTTATTGATATAGTGTACAGCCAAGCACATGTGGTCAGAACACAAACGAGTTGCAGGTAATAAAGTATCAAGCGTTTCTCTCAAAGTAAAGTCTGTATGCCAGGTCTAAGCAAAGTGCCAGCAGGTGTCTGTTGCTCCACTCACTCTCCGCCTCTTTGCCCTTGTTTGGTATCCCGCCGTGGGTGCGATGACGTGCGAACAAAATGGCGACGGTTGGCCACGCCTACTTGTAGCTTCTTTTGCAGTGTTCAGAAACCTATAGGTGACGTCACGGATGCTACGTCCATATATTTTACAGTCTATGGTGCTGACATACAAAAACGTCCCATTTCATTGGCTGTCCCATTTCATTGGCTGTCTCTAGCCAATAAACTGGCTTTGCTGCTCTTTTACTGGTATGCACATTCCCGTAGAATTAATATATTTAACAAAAATCTTTTCAGAAAATAGTTGAAATAAATCCTAAACAATAAAATAATCATAGAAATTATTCTTCTGCACCCCAGTCCCGCTGGCTGCCGCCATTACTCATTTGTCAGGCATCTGCCAATTAAACAGCTTTATACGTGCCCCGCCCCGCTCTGCTCGCATCTTTGCATCTACGAGTGCATGCATGAGTTCCGCTACAGAGATCGCGGAAGATGTGTAGCAAGTCAGAGCGCGAGAGATTTGTTGTTGAACTGGCAAATCTGAGAGGTTGTGAGTGCCGACCTGTGGTTGTACAGCGAAGATGTAATCCAATTTGCCGTGCACACGTGAGTCTATCATTTTGTATTTGTGAATGACATTTTACAAATACACAACCATTAATCCACGACTTCGAATTCAAAACACAAGTGTTTGGATTATTGTCTGTGTGTGCAAATCGAGCTGTTCACATCAGAGCTGTGAGTGTACATTTCAACCTACATATACAAATAATATTATCACAAGTTCTCACATTTAGAGGTTAGGAATATTGGACAACTATTGCCTTTTTAGCATATAAGTAGAGAACACAAAGTAGCCAGACAGTAATGTGTGAATTGTGCTAAATAAAAAAAAAACATCTGTATTTTTAGTAAGTGTACTTTTTTGGCTTTTATTCTTGCCATAATAATCAATCAATCAATCAATCAATCAATCAATCAATCAATCAATCAATCAATCAATCAATCAATCAATCAATCAATCAATCAATCAATCAATCAATATTGATGCATCAAAGTTTGAATTTAAAAAATCTTGAATGGTTATACAAATCTTCATAATCAATTAAAATAAATGATGAAAATAATAATAATTCAATATTATTAATGATATGACATATTTCCGGAAACGTTCTACTTCTCTGTTTATCCGTCTGATTTTAGGGTGGGTTTCTTACCGCCTCCTGTCGTTTTAAAGAATATCACAACAGTGAACACGTCAAATATAAAAGCCTCATTAATTTCATGAGAAGTGTAAGTCCTAAGAGGTTGTAAACAGTTTTAACATATAAATACGTGATTTACTTTTCTTTAAACTTTATTATGGACACAAACTGTTAAAAAAAAACAAGCAAAGCAATGAATAGACAAATCATACAATAAATAATTCCACAAAATAAGTCACATATTTACATACAGCTTATGATGCCAGTAGGTGCACATGGATTTTCCATATTTAAGTGAAGTTTATTAGTTATTTCTAACTAATATGGAGAGGATCATGTGCTTATGATTGCTTCCGGCTGGTCCCGCATTATCCAATTTATGATTCACCAATCAGATGATTCCTAAGCCCCTATAAATACCCTATAAAAATAAGTTCCATATAACAGCCATCATCGTTTTGAAGAATCCCCCCTTCCACCCCTACTCCTCCTCCTTTCCTAGATGGGTGACATGGTGACCCAGTGGTTAACACTGTTGCCTCACCGCAAGAACATCACTGGTTCTAGTCGTTACCAAGCCAGCCGATGTTTCTGTGCAGAGTTTACACGTTCTCCCAGTGCTCATGTGGGTTCCCCCAGAGTTCCCTGGTTTCCTCCCACCATCTAAAAACATGCAGCTTAAGTTAATTGACTAATCCAAATCGGCACCATAGACATGCTCCTAGTAAGTAGTTATCTCATAAGAGCAATCACTATCTGTTCATTAGCTACTCCAGCAGGGGAGTTCTCGAGATCTGAGCTCAAACTCCCCTCTCGTCTTGCAAACAGTAGGGAGCCCCGGGCTCTAGGATCACTTGAGCTCAGGGCTCTCTCCTGGGACAGCATGCCAAACAAGCTTATAATCAATTATCAGCTAAGTGTGAACTCTTGAAACGCTTTTAATATATAATTTTACAACATTGAAAGTTATTCAATTGAGTGTTTTTGTACAAATAAAATCACGTTTTCATCATGCCAAAAGAATGCCCATCTACATTTTGGTTTCTGAGAAGTTGTTGCTTTGCATTAAATTATTTGATTAAAGGGTCACGCATCACCAAAACACATTTTTTGAGCTGTTGACAGTCATATAAGTGTCCCACGCTGCTATAAACACTATTAGGACACAGATATTTCACAAAAAAGTGAAAATTGGTTGTTCTTGTGTTACTTCGAGCAAATTCGTTCTTCCGGTTTAAAACAAATTTCTGAAGCTGCGTCACGCCGATTAGATCCTTGTGTGTAATCCAGCATGGAGAGTGGATGTCTGTACCTGCGAGTGCATTGTGACGTCTCTGAGTGTGCAGCATAAATTCATGAGGAAGACTTTATTCAAACCAATTAGCGCGCTCTATTGTGAATGCGATGCAACTTCATTAATATGCATGATAGCTTCGAAGTCTGTTTTACCTGTTACAGTGTTTAGACGGCAGAGAGACGCCACGTTGTGTTGCCAAAACAAGTGGAAGAAGAAGAACTGTTTGGAGACACAGGTCGTCAGTGTTGCGTTTATTAATGTGCTGCAGTGAAGGTTTTGTTTTCATTTTCCCGCTATGAGAGCGCAGCTGGACTCACATGTGGATTACAGTGTATGCGACACGCGACAGAAATACATTTGTAAGGATCATTTTTTTTCCAGAGAGCTTTTCGCATCTGGAAATGATGAAATCCTGATTTTCTGTTCGTCTTCTTTAAATAAAGACGCGACTCCAGTTGGTGTTGATTGCCCAGTCTCTACAGATTTGGTAAGTAAGCGATCGGTGGTCTTTGTTTGTTTATTCAGATGGCAAAGTTAGTTTGTATCATCAGCAGTACTCTTTCAGTGTTTAAAGACATACTTTAGTCAAAATTATTCAGTTACTCAGTGTACAGTACGTTAATATCACTGCAATATTATAGACTGAAAGATCCTCTGTAAATGCTGCTCTCCGAGTGTAAACATGTAAACACCGCAATCAAAATATTACCGTCGTGTAGGATTTTCGCTGCATTTTGTAACAGGATAGTCTATACACACACGGCTTTCTGACGCTACATTACCTAACGAGGGCATCTGAGTTACCGAGAAATGCTGAGGTTTTTTCCTTCATTCACCGTGCGGTATCAAACATTTCATTAAAACTACACTCTTCCAGCAGTTCCTTGCATACAATATCTCGTTTGTCATGGGGGGCATGCATGAAATGTTCCTGAATGAAAGTGAAAGTGCCAAACTGAAGTCCACAAATTAAGAATTTGGCATTTAATTCGATTACTGATATCCATGTAAACACAGTGACTGTCTTTCTCCCCTGCGTCTGTGTGTTTGTTTTGCCTCTGTGAAAATCAGCACGTGCCCAAACTGAAACTCCCATTTTTATCAAAAACCTTCCCTCTTTTCCTCCCCCGACACTCCCACCTAAACAGAGCTGGACACGCCCACTTTCCTGACAAGGTGCGAGAACACCTTGCTGAAACAGGGGGCTTTCGTGGTCCTTTATGAGCAGAATATTGAAGATAAGAGCTGCTCAATTACAAATCTTTCAACGTTTGATTGCATAAACAAGTTTAGAATGATGTGACGCTGTGTAAATGATGTCACTGCATGTCAGCACAGGCCATAGTGTTAGTTTAGGGCAAATTGAGCACAGATCTGAGTGTGTGTATGTGTGTGTCAGACAGATGAAGAGAGTCTGGCCCCATTAACACAGAAGATCTTCTGCTATTCGGTGTGTGTGTGTGTGTGTGTGTGTGTGTGTGTGCGCGTGTGTGTGTGTGTGTGTGTGTGTGTGTGTGTGTGTGTTGGCAGCTGGACTCTGGGCTGGAGTCATTCATCACGCTCACGTGTGTGTGTGTGTTGTGTGTGTGTCGTCTCTCTGTCTCTGTCGCTGTGGGATCTCATAGTGTCGGCTTCCCAGCTGCTAAGTTGCACATAAAGAATCACTTCAGCTTTCAAACACATCACAACGCAGGCCAGACTCACAGATAGAGTGTGTTTGTGTGTGTGTTTATGTTGTGTGTGTCTTAATATATGTATTTAACATATCTATTTAAAGCAATGAAATGATGAGGGGCGACACGGTGGCTCCATGGTTCGCACTGTCGCCTCAAAGCAAGAAGGATGCTGGTTTGAATCCCAGCTGGGTCAGTTGGCATTTCTGTGTGGAGTTTGCATGTTCTCCCCGTGTTGGCGTGGGTTTCCTCCAGGTGTTCTGGTTTCCCGCACAGTCCAAACACATGTGCTATAGGTCAATTAAATAAACTAAATCGTAGTGTATGTGTGTGAATGAGTGTGTATGGGTGTTTCCTGGTGATGGGTTGCAGCTGGAAGGGCATTCGCTGCATAAAACATATGCTGGATAAGTTGGCGGTTCATTCCACTGTGGTGACCCCTGATTAATAAAGGGACTAAGCCGAAAAGAAAATGAATGAATGAACATACTCAATCACAGTCAAGTGTTATCATATTCTGTTGACCACTAAGGTAATATATATATAAAATATAATATAAAATATGTGTCAATATATATGTAAAAGGCTTACAGTAAGATCATGTATTAAATACATTTACAAAGACGAGAACAAAGGACGTTTGTGCTATAAGTTTAGTTAGTTTCAGTTGGTTTTGAATGTACACAACACAGTTTCAGTTGGTTCTAGTTTTTTTTAACTCCCGTTTTTATTTTTATTTCAGTTAACCAAAATGATTTTCAAGTCTAGTTTTTGTTGTTTCGTTCATTTTAGTTGACTATAATAACCTTGGTTCCAAAGATGTCTGTTTCTTACTCATTTTGTGACCGAGATGTAAGCGAGAGAATACATCATTTATCAAAATTAAATATTTTTAAAAATAAAAGATCATTCAGACTCGAATAATAAATAAAACGGAAATAACTAATAATTTCTTGTGCGGTACTAATTGATCCACAGACTAGTACCCATCCATAGAGTGGGGGTTGTGGAACACTGTTGTAGACAATTGAAAAACAATATTGCTTAAGGGGGCTAATAATATTGACCTTAAATTTTTTTATTTTTTAATGAAAAACTGCTTTTATTGTAACCGAAATAAAACAAATAAGACTTTCTCCACAAGAAAAAATATTATAGAAAATACTGTGAAAAATTCCTTGCTCTGTTTAACATCATTTGGGAAATATTTGAATAAGAAAAAAAACGCCAAATCACGAATAGTTTTGACTTCAACTATATGTGTTAATCACAGTCTGCTGTATTTTGTTGTTTTCATTAATTTACACTCATGTATTATAGGAACTTGATCTCTACACAGCACTTGATGTTGAAAATGCAACTCTCCTATTTAGCAAAGTGACTTTTACATGTGCAGACTGGAGTTGGCCGCAGTTCAGTGATAGGTCCTCTGAAGTGCCTTGAAATGCACAGCTTTTTACGATGCGTGATGTAATTTCAGCTGCAACATAAAGAGACTTCATTTTGAATGTCCTAGTTTCCTGTATGCTGACTGCTTACAATATATGCATGTGTAATGCATTTCCCCTTCTGCTCTCGCCATAGAGATGTGAATATCTTAGCTCAGTCCCAGTCTTTTGGGGTTCCTTCTCTCCTGTTCATGACTATTATTTTATGTATTTATAGTTCATACATTTGAAAGTGTTTAGGTGCGAAAATTGGGTATATCTGAATGAGTGACTGATTTTGGCCACGTCTTGTCGGGGGCAGGACAGTTTAGAGGGCATTTGATTGGTCAGTAGATCTGATAAGAAGCTGAAGTGTGTGGTCATGTCATAACCTTTACATTTATTCATTTATTGTTTCATCCAAAGCTACTTAAAATTAAGGAGGGATTCAGAAATTCAACAAAAAGTCCTGGTTTAGTTCACAGGGGTTCAGGTGATAATAGATGGGATTAGTTTTTATTTGTCGTTTAAATGATACCAGTGAATCTGCAGTTTGTCTGGGAATGGGTAGATCATTCCACCAGCAAGGAACAGTGAATGAAAAGGTTTTGGAAAATGACTTACGTATAGCCCAGGGGTCGGGAACCTTTTTTCCGCAAAGAGCCATTTCTGATTTTTTTTAGCAAATGTATTTTTATAAAGAGCCATTTGGATGTGTATATATATATATATATATATATATATATATATATATATATATATATATATATATATATATATATATATATCTCAAAAATACCTTTTTACAAATGCTTTTGCTACTGTATTACTATAAATTACAAAAATGTATTATAATATTACTACTAATTATTATATATTATTATTTGTATTATAATATATTACTATACATAATATAGGTTTAAACAAAACTTTAATTTATGTCCATGTACAACTCAAAAATAAAAAAAATATGAAGCTTCACATGTTGAGCAAGTCCATGAATGAAGAAAGAACAATTTATGATATTTTTATTTTCGCCATCATCACTCATGATTGTTATTTGAATTTAAGTTGCCATAGAAATGTAAGTTATTCACCCTTCATTGTTGTCGCAATTCAAGTTTATCCAAGTTTATCCAGTTCTTATTCATTGTGCTGTCTAAAATTACAATTTAAAAGGGGATTGTAATTGTATTTTCGATAGGAAACTGATTTTTAGTGATGGTTCTAGTTTTTAAACGGTAAAATAATATTGAAGGAAGACAGCTGGAGAGCCACATATTTTGGTCAAAGAGCCACATGTGGCTCGAGAGCCACAGGTTCCCTACCCAGCCTGATCTCACGAGAAAACGTAAGTATTTTACGTTTTGACAGTTTAGAGGCTAATTCGTACGAATTCGTACGAGTTCAGTCGTACGAAATGGTACGATTTTAAAAAGGAGGTGTGGCACCTAACCCTGCCCCTAAACCCAACCGTCATTGGAGGATGAGCAAATCGTACTAAATTGTACGAATTAGATTGTACGAATTCGTACGAATTAGCCACTAAAAAAAAGTTACGAATTGCCATGAGATTGTGTTGCCCTACCCCTGGTATAGCCTCTCTGTGATGGTACCACATAAACGATGTTGAATCCATGTGGTGGAAGTAAAAACTAAATGCCTGTATCTTCAAAATGCAGCTTTTAGATGAACTTAAAGGATTAGCTCCCTTCCAGAATAAAACATTCCTGATAATTTACTCAACCCCTTTGTCATCATCATGTCTTTGTTTCTCCGTTTGTAAAGAAATCAGGAAAACTTTTCAGGATTTTTCTTTATAATGTGGACTTTCTATATGGTGCTCGGTGGTTTGAGCTTCCAAATTACAGTTTCAATGCAGCTTCAAACAAGGTTCAAACTAAAAAATACCTCTAAATGGGTCTTATTTAGTGAAACGATCTGTCATTTTCTTAAAAAAACATGGTGTACAGTAGGGTTGTTTTTATAAAAGTCGATATCCCGCTAAGATTTGAGCGAATTAAACTTAAACATTGCTGATTGGCCATTGTGTTCACGTGCAATCCAATGTCCAATCACAGTCATTCTGTTGTACATGAACACAACGGCCAATCAGTGGTGTTTAAGTACACACTCAACAGCGCTCAAATGTTAGCAAGAAATGGACGTTTCTAAAATTTCAGCACTAATCGGTACCGAACTCTGTACTTTTGACAATCTTCTACTGTGCAGTAGTTTGTACCAATAGCCCAGTGGTCTGTGCAGGCAATTGCAATGTGGAAGTCCCAAGTTCGCTGACCAAATTATGGACCCTTACATATGGACCCTAACATACTGTCATTATATACAGTATATACTATTGTGTCAATATATAAGTTTCCCAGTATGGTGCTGGGTTGCAGCTGGAAGGGCATCTGCTGCATAAAACATATGGCAGAGAAGTTGGCGGTTCATTCTGCTGTGGTGACCCCGGATAAATCAGGGGCTAACCCGAAGAAAAATTAATGCAGGAATGAACATCAATATGTCCCACATGGAAAAAAACAATCTAAACATATATGTTTTCATATAGGTTTTGATATAGGTTTTTAATATACAGTTGAAGTCAGAATTATTAGCCCCCCTTTGAATTTTTTTTCTTTTTAAAATATTTCCCAAATGATGTTTAACAGACCAAGGACCCTTTCACAGTATTTCCTATAATATTTTTTCTTCTGGAGAAAGTCTTATTTGGTTTATTTTGGCTAGAATAAAAGCAGTTGTTAATTATTTACAATCCATTTTAAGGTAAAAGTTCTTAGCCCCTTTAAGCTATTTTCGGTAGTCTACAGAACAAACCATCGTTATACAATAACTTGCCTAATTACCCAAACCTGCCTAGTTAACCTAATTAACCTAGTTAAGCCTTTAAATGTCACTTTAAGCTGTATATGTTATGGGAAGCAGACGGACAAGGAAGGTGAGTGAATTATTAACAATGTTTATTTGCAACACATGAGCACATAAGGAGAACGGAGGAGAAGTGAGTGGAGTCCGGTTGTGCGGATGATCCTTGGTGGCAGGCTGGATGACTGATACTGAGGGAGACCGAATGCACACACCAGAGGGCTTGCGGGGAAGACAGACTGATGACAAACACAAGGCAGACAGGACACCGGGAACACTGGACAAACTAGGAGAGACAGAGAGCAGATAAGTACAATATACTGAGATCGAATGTTAGTGATTACCAGGAGGTGTTCACTCAGAGTCCGCTTCGTAGGAACGAGACCGGACACTGAGTGAAGTGAGGTGTGTGCTTATATAGTGACTATAAGTGATTGGGTGCAGCTGTGTGTGGTTAATACTCAGGTGATGGTGATCTTTGCGTGATGCTGGTGGAAGAGCCTGGCCAATCCGTGACATTACCTCCCTCCCCAGGGCCCGCTCCTGAGGGCCTGTACCTCCGACGCCGTGGTGGTCTACCACGTCCACGAGGTGCTGGAAACTCGGGGTGATTGGAGTGGAACTCTTCCATAAGTGCAGGATCTAATATATCTGATCTGGGGACCCAAGATCTCTCCTCCGGACCGTATCCCTCCCAGTCGACAAGATATTCCAGCTGACCACCATGACGTCGGGACCGTAGAAGGTCCTTGATCTTGTAGATGGATCCGACTTCCGACATCAGTGGGGGAGGAGGTTCCTCTTCATGGCCAGGCTCTGTGGAGGGAATCAGAGGGTCGTGAAAGGGTTTGAGGAGTGAAACGTGGAATGTGGGGTGGATCCTATATTGTGGTGGTAACTGTAACTTAAACGTGACGGGGTTGACCTGCTCCAGGATGGTGAAGGGACCAACAAATCTGGGACTAAGTTTTCGGGAGGGCAGTCGCAAGCAGATGTCTCTGGTGGAGAGCCAAACTTTCTGCCCCGGTGCATAGCTTGGACCTGGGATCCTTCTCTTGTCGGAGACCTCCTTGGCTCTGCGAACTGCCCTCTGGAGATGGTGATGAGCATCGTCCCAGACCCTCTCGCTCTCCCGGAACCAGTAATCCACTGCGGGGACATCAGAAGGTTCGCCATCCCAGGGAAATAGTGGAGGTTGGAAGCCCAGAATACACTGGAATGGCGTAAGTCCGGTGGTAGGTTGCCGCAGGGAATTCTGGGCGTATTCCGCCCAGCCCAGAAACTGGCTCCAGGAGTTTTGATGACCGTGACAGAATGTTCTGAGGAACCGCCCCACTTCTTGGATCTTCCTCTCTGTCTGGCCGTTGGTCTGTGGATGATAGCCAGACGAGAGGCTGACGGTCACACCTAGGAGTCTGAAGAAGGCTTTCCATAGTCTGGAGATGAACTGGGGTCCTCGGTCCGAGACTATGTCTTCAGGTAACCCAAAGCATCGGAAGACATGGTTGAATAGGGTTTCGGCGGTTTCTAGGGCTGTGGGCAGACCCTTCAAGGGAATCAGACGGCAGAATTTGGAAAATCGGTCGACAATGACTAAAATGCAGGTATTACCTTCAGATGATGGTAGATCTGTCATGAAGTCAACTCCTAGGTGTGACCAGGGGCGGTTTGGGATGGGCAAGGGATGGAGTTTACCTGCAGGTAGATGGCGAGGACTCTTTGACATAGCGCACTCTCTACAGCCTTGAACGTATCTCCTCACATCCCTCGCCATGTGCGGCCACCAAAAGCGTTGGGATAGCAACGAGAGGGTGTTGTTGGTCCCGGGATGCCCTGTGCCCAAAGATGTATGGGTGGAATGAATCAGATCTACCCGTTGGTTTTCAGGAATGAAGCGACGATTGGGGGGACAGCCCGGCGGAGTCCTGGATTCGGGAGTGGCGATGACTGTAGGAGCGGACCAGGTGATTGGACAGACCGTGATCTGTTCTGGGAGGATTCTGGCTGGGGTCTCCATGATTTCCGGCTGATCATATATACGGGAAAGTGCGTCCGCTCGGATGTTCTTTGACCCAGGTCGGTAAGATATGGAGAATTGGAATCGGGAGAAGAACAGGGACCATCGGGCCTGACGAGGACAGAGTCTTTTGGCTTCTTTGAGGTACTGGAGATTCTTATGGTGTGTAATCACCTGGAAAGGATGTTTGGCTCCCTCCAGCCAGTGTCGCCATTCTTCCAGGGCAAGCTTGATAGCCAATAGCTCTCGGTTTCCGATGTCATAGTTTCTCTCCGCCGGGCTGAGCTTCCTCGAGAAATAGGCGCATGGATGGAGTAATGCTGGTGTACCTTGATGTTGAGACAGGATGGCTCCCACTCCAGTTGTCGAGGCATCTACCTCGACCACGAACGGGATTTCAGGATCGGGGTGAGTCAGGAGTGGAGCTTGAGTGAAGGATTGTTTGAGGGTTTGGAAGGCTGCATCGGCTTCGGGAGGCCAGGAGAGTTTCTTGGGGTGGTTTTTGAGTAGGTTGGTCAGCGGAGCGGTAATGAGACTGTAGTTATGGATGAATCGTCTATAGAAATTGGCAAATCCTAGAAATCGCTGGAGTTCTTTAATGGTTGTTGGTTTTGGCCAGGAGACAACGGCAGTCACCTTCCCCTCGTCCATGCGAACCCCTTTCTGATCAATAATGTACCCCAAGAACTGAACAGACGGTAGGTGGAAGGAGCATTTTTCAGCCTTGAGGTACAATTGATGGTCTCTGAGGGTTTGTAGGACCTCCGCAACGTGGTGGCGGTGTTCGGCCTCACTCCGGGAGTAAATCAGGATGTCATCAATATAGACTATGACGGAGATATGGAGGAACTCCCGGAGGACTTCGTGAATGAAGTTCTGGAATACGGAGGGGGCGTTGACCAGACCATAGGGCATGACCAGGTATTCGTAGTGTCCTGTAGGGGTCACAAACGCCGTCTTCCACTCGTCCCCCTCACGTATTCTGACCAGATTGTAGGCGCTGCGGAGGTCCAACTTCGTGAATATCTTGGCGGATCGTAGTTGTTCCAGGGCCGCAGGGACGAGAGGAAGGGGATACCGGAACTTAATTGTTCCTTGATTCAGAACTCGGTAATCGATGCAAGGACGCAGCCCTCCATCCTTCTTGGCCACAAAGAAAAAGCTTGAGGCAGCGGGTGACGTGGACTGGCGGATATACCCCTGACTCAGTGCTTCCCGAATATACTCCTCCATGGCCTTATTTTCCGGAAGGGACAACGGGTAGATCCTACCTTTGGGCATAGGAGCGTCTGGCAGCAGGTCTATGGCGCAGTCCCATGGCCGATGTGGAGGTAGCTGGGAAGCTCTCTTGGGGCAAAAAACGTCTTCAAATGCGGAGTAGATCTTCGGGATTTGAATGGATCGTTTATTGACTGGACTTTCGACAGACGTGACATAGATAGTAAGTGGTTTCTGAAGTTGGACAGGTAGGTCGGGAAAACATCTGGTTTTGCATTCTTCACCCCATTTCTTTATTTCTCCGGTGCCCCAAGAGAGGATGGGATCGTGCTTCACCAGCCACGGGCGCCCTAAAATGATGTCCATGGATGCACCCTCCAGAACCAGAAATTGGATCTCCTCCTTGTGGAGCAATCCCACTTGGAGATAGATAGGCTCACATTTGCGATGGATACGTGCCTGGGAATGGATTGCGTTGGTTATGGGTTGGATCTGGTAGACGTGCGTCGAGGCTTCGGTGTTAAGATGGAGCTGGCGACAGAGGGCGTACGAGATGAAATTTCCAGCTGACCCGGAGTCGATGAGGGCCGTGACTGAAACAGATATAGAAGGGGTAGTTAACTGGACATTGGTGGTGAGAGGATGCATTTTTTCAATGGGAGAACTGAATACACTCACCAAAGGACGTGCTGGACGAATGGGACAGTCCAGCCTGACATGTCCTTCGGCACCACAGTACATACATAGACCCCGGGTCAGCCTCCTCTGTCGCTCAGTGATGGTGAGTCTACCAGATTCCACGATCATTGGTTCAGGTTCTGGAGGGACTGCTGGCTCTGGCGAACGGAGGAGTGCTTAGGGAACAGGTGGAAGATTGTGCTGGTAGGCCCTCAGACGATCGGAACAGCGGAGGGATTGTTGGATGAATTTCTCCAACCCCAAGGTATCGTCGAGGGCTGCTAGCTGTAGTCGGAGGCTGGGCTCCAGTCCGAGCCGGTAGGTGGTGAGGAGAGATCGCTCATTCCATCCGCTAGCAGCAGCCAGAGTACGGAACCGGAGCGCATAATCCTGAGTGGACATGGCTCCCTGTTTGAGATGGTATAACTGTTCTCCAGCTGCTACTTCTGCATCTGCGCGACCAAAAACCTCCTTAAAGTACTTGGTGAAAGCTTGAATGGAGCTGGTTACCGGCCCAGACTGTTGCCAAATGGTTTCTGCCCACCGAAGAGCCGATCCAGAGAGAAGGGAGATGATGAATGCGATTTTGGACCGATCTGTGGGATACAACTCAGGTTGCATGGTGAATATGAGAGAACATTGCAAAAGAAATCCATTGCACTCCTCCGCCCCGCCAGAGTAGGGCGCTGGTCGAGCCATGGGACTGGATGAGTGGGTGGACGGTGAAGAAGTGTTCGGTGCTGGTGGTGCTTCGGGAAGTGGAGTAGATGGTAATAAAACTCTCTTCAATGAGTCCACCAACTCTTGAATGGGATCGTGAGTGCTCATGCTGTTGATTGTAGTGGTCCGGTCTTCTGTTATGGGAAGCAGACGGACAAGGAAGGTGAGTGAATTATTAACAATGTTTATTTGCAACACATGAGCACATAAGGAGAACGGAGGAGAAGTGAGTGGAGTCCGGTTGTGCGGATGATCCTTGGTGGCAGGCTGGATGACTGATACTGAGGGAGACCGAATGCACACACCAGAGGGCTTGCGGGGAAGACAGACTGATGACAAACACAAGGCAGACAGGACACCGGGAACACTGGACAAACTAGGAGAGACAGAGAGCAGATAAGTACAATATACTGAGATCGAATGTTAGTGATTACCAGGAGGTGTTCACTCAGAGTCCGCTTCGTAGGAACGAGACCGGACACTGAGTGAAGTGAGGTGTGTGCTTATATAGTGACTATAAGTGATTGGGTGCAGCTGTGTGTGGTTAATACTCAGGTGATGGTGATCTTTGCGTGATGCTGGTGGAAGAGCCTGGCCAATCCGTGACAGTATAGAAGTGTCTTGAAAAATATCTAGTCAAATATTATTTACTGTCATCATGACAAAGATAAAATAAATCAGTTATTAGAAATGAGTTATTAAAACTATTATGATTAGAAATGTGTTGAAAAAATCTGCTCTTCGTTAAACAGAAATTGGGTAAAAAAATTAACAGGGGGGCTAATAATTCAGGGGACCTAATAATTCTGACTTCAGCTGTATGTGACATATAAATTTGGCTGTTTCATTTTACAATTGGCCAATTTTATATATGTCACACATTAAAAACATAAAATCAAAACCTATATCAAAACATATATGCTTCTATTGGTTCTTTCCGTGTGGGCTCTCACTTATTTGCTATAGTTAAATTCCACAACATGCCAATTACATGTGATACCAATTTCAAGTGTTCAGACATACATACGTTTTTTTCTTTTTTTTTTTTTTAGTTCTTAGTTATTGCCTTGATAATAGAAAATAAGAGCTAGGCATCATGTATGACAGTTGTGAGATATGAGCTATATAGTAGACATATCTTGTATGTACATATAGAGCTTATATGTGGATATAAAGAAGCAATACAGGAGACCTATATGGCCTGTATATGCACAAATATGCACCTCAGTTTTGCCTATATGTGTCATATACAGTATACACATATATGCAGCATATACAGTTGAAGTCAGAATTATTAGCCCCCCCTGTTTGTTTTTTCCCCCAATTTCTGTTGGAGAGAAGATTTGTTCAACACATTTCTAAACATAATAGTTTTAATAACTCATTTCTAATAACTGATTTATTTTATCTTTGTCATGATGACAGTAAATAATATTTGACTAAATATTTTTCAAGACACTTCTATACAGCTTAAAGTAACATTTAAAGGCTTAACTAGGTTAATTAGGTTAACTAGGCAGGTTAGGGTAATTTGGCAAGTTATTGTATAACGGTGGTTTGTTCTGTAGACTGTTAAAAATAGCTTAAAGTGGCTAATAATTTTGACCTTTAAATGGATTTTAAAAAAAATTAAAAACTGCTTTTATTCTAGCCGAAATAAAACAAACAACGCTTTCTCCAGAAGAAAAAATATTATCAGACATACTGTGAACATTTCCTTGCTCTGTTAAACATCATTTGGGAAATATAAAAAAATTATAATAATAAAGGGGGTCTAATAATTCTGACTTTAACTGTATATTATCATATACTGCATATAGGTTTCATATATGCCCATACTGTATATCCTCATATAGGTTCTTTCCATGTAGGGTACTATATATACAATATATACTATTGTAATAAATCCAAAACAATTTACAAAATATTTAGAAGCAGACAAAACATTTCTTTCCAACTGAAGATACACCTTAGATGACAAGCAGGTTAGTAAAATACCATGAGATATTAGTTCTGGAAGTAAACGTATTCTTTAAATCTAACGTATTAATACTAACACTCAAAAAGCTTGCGTTTTGATTTCAGTGGGACTTAAACAGCCACCAGTGTTGTTAATAACAAGGCTTTCTGTATTCTACATATCACCCCTTAGAGAAAACTGTACCAAAACATTCCAGAGTTCTGAGAATACTCTTGGTTTTCTGGCATGCGGATACGTGTGGATGTATTTAAACACATGAAAGCGTTCATTCCGGTGTGTGTCGAGTGTCTTAAGGGATATCATCATCACATGCATTGCACCGGATCTATCAGTCTCGTGCACACACTGTATTGTTCTTTTGATTTTTGCTCCCTGGTGGCTCTCGCTCTTAGAGAGGACACGCGTTAACACTGTGCTAAAAGAGCAGAGGCTTCTCATCTGTTTTCATCTGTGTGTCTGATGCTGATGTGAGGAATCTGCTCCAGCCAGTGTTTGTTGACAGCAGACGCTCTCAGTCAAAGTTTCTTCTCATCTCGCTCACTTTAAAGGGATGTTCTGGGCTCAGTGTACGCTAAGCTGTTACAACTGCATCTGTGACTTGATGTCTAAAAACAAACAAGGTTGCCTTGTGTACCCACATGAAAAAAAAACTATAGTAACTGCTACAGTGTTTTTGAAATGCAGCAGTAAAGTGTATTCTACTTTCTACCTATTATAGTATTTACAAGTCTTTTTGTGACACTGCTTTTTATATCAGGCTGCCGATAAGCCTGTTGGGTTTTATTCTGCTAAAACAACCATCCTGGATGTACTTTATCCGCTTACTACACGGCAACTTGCCACAAAGCATAACATTTTGACACAAAACACCATAATATTTTGCCAAATAACAGCACAAAAGCTGACAGAAATGAAAACGGCTGAAGTATACACTAACTTGCACATTATTTAGTCATAAGATGGCGCCAAACAGTCCAAGTGCTAAGCTAACAGAAACAAAAACAGCTGAATGGAGTATACACTAACTTGCACATTATTTAGTCTTAAGATGGCGCCAAACAGTCAAAGTGCAAAGTTAACAGAAACTAAAACAGCTGAATGGAGTAAACACTAACTTGCACATTATTTAGTCTTAAGATGGCGCCAAACAGTCAAAGTGAAAAGCAAACAGAAACAGAAACAGCTGAGTGGAGTATACACTAACTTGCACATTATTTAGTCTTAAGATGGCGCCAAACAGTCAAAGTGCAAAGCTAACCGAAACTAAAACAGCTGAATGGAGTATACACTAACTTGCACATTATTTAGTTTTAAGATGGTGCCAAACAGTCAAAATGGAAAGCTAACAGAAACTAAAACAGCTGATGGAGTATACACTAACTTGCACATTATTTAGTCATAAGATGGTGCCAAACAGTCAAAGTGCAAAGCAAACAGAAACAAAAACAGCTGAATGGAGTATACACTAACTTGCACATTATTTAGTCATAAGATGGCGCCAAACAGTCAAAGTGCAAAGCAAACAGAAATAGAAACAGCTGAATGGAGTATACACTAACTTGCACATTATTTAGTCTTAAGATGGTGCCAAACAGTCAAAATGGAAAGCTAACAGAAACTAAAACAGCTGATGGAGTATACACTAACTTGCACATTATTTAGTCATAAGATGGCGCCAAACAGTCAAAGTGCAAAGCAAACAGAAACAAAAACAGCTGAATGGAGTATACACTAACTTGCACATTATTTAGTTTTAAGATGGTGCCAAACAGTCAAAATGGAAAGCTAACAGAAACTAAAACAGCTGATGGAGTATACACTAACTTGCACATTATTTAGTCATAAGATGGCGCCAAACAGTCAAAGTGCAAAGCAAACAGAAACAGAAACAGCTGAATGGAGTATACACTAACTTGCACATTATTTAGTCTTAAGATGGCGCCAAACAGTCAAAGTGCAAAGCTAACCGAAACTAAAACAGCTGAATGGAGTATACACTAACTTGCACATTATTTAGTCTTAAGATGGCGCCAATCAGTCAAAGTGCAAAGCTAACAGAAACTAAAACAGCTGATGGAGTATACACTAACTTGCACATTATTTAGTCATAAGATGGCGCCAAACAGTCAAAGTGCAAAGCTAACAGAAACTAAAACAGCTGAATGGAGTATACACTAACTTGCACATTATTTAGTTTTAAGATGGTGCCAAACAGTCAAAATGGAAAGCTAACAGAAACTAAAACAGCTGATGGAGTATACACTAACTTGCACATTATTTAGTCATAAGATGGTGCCAAACAGTCAAAGTGCAAAGCAAACAGAAACAAAAACAGCTGAATGGAGTATACACTAACTTGCACATTATTTAGTCATAAGATGGCGCCAAACAGTCAAAGTGCAAAGCAAACAGAAACAGAAACAGCTGAATGGAGTATACACTAACTTGCACATTATTTAGTCTTAAGATGGTGCCAAACAGTCAAAATGGAAAGCTAACAGAAACTAAAACAGCTGATGGAGTATACACTAACTTGCACATTATTTAGTCATAAGATGGCGCCAAACAGTCAAAGTGCAAAGCAAACAGAAACAAAAACAGCTGAATGGAGTATACACTAACTTGCACATTATTTAGTTTTAAGATGGTGCCAAACAGTCAAAATGGAAAGCTAACAGAAACTAAAACAGCTGATGGAGTATACACTAACTTGCACATTATTTAGTCATAAGATGGCGCCAAACAGTCAAAGTGCAAAGCAAACAGAAACAGAAACAGCTGAATGGAGTATACACTAACTTGCACATTATTTAGTCTTAAGATGGCACCAAACAGTCAAAGTGCAAAGCTAACCGAAACTAAAACAGCTGAATGGAGTATACACTAACTTGCACATTATTTAGTCTTAAGATGGCGCCAATCAGTCAAAGTGCAAAGCTAACAGAAACTAAAACAGCTGATGGAGTATACACTAACTTGCACATTATTTAGTCATAAGATGGCGCCAAACAGTCAAAGTGCAAAGCTAACAGAAACTAAAACAGCTGAATGGAGTATACACTAACCTGCTCATTATTCAGTCTCAAGATGGCACCAAACAGTCAAAAACACAAAGCTGACAGAAATGAAAACAGCTGATGTGATACACTAACCCGTGCATATTCCGTTTAAACATGGCACCAAATAGTCAAAAAATGGGACATGACTGTCAAGCACATACATATGAATGTGGATGTAATTATAAATTTTCAAATTATAAAATTATAAACCTTAAGATGGCACCAAACAGTCAAAAAACACAAATGAAACAGAAATGAAACAGCTGATGGAGGATACACTAACCTGCAGATTATTCAGTCTCAAGATGGCGCAAAACAGTAAAAGTGCAAAGCTGGCAGAAACAAAAACAGCTGAATGGAGTATACTTTAACCTGCGCATTATTCAATCTCAAGATGGCACCAAACAGTTAAAACAGAAAGCTAACCATAACAAAAACAGCTGAATGGAGTACACACTAACCTGCGCATTATTCGGTCACAATATGGTGGCAAACAGACAAAAACATAAAGCTAACAAAAATGAAAACAGCTGATGGAGTATACAGTAACCTGCGGATTATTCAGACACAAGATGGTGCCAAACAGTCAAAAAGCGGAAACCTGACAGAAACAAAAACAGCTGAATGAAGTATAGATTAACCTGTGCATTATTCACTTTCAAGAAGACACCAAACAGTTAAAAACAAAAAGTTAACAGAAACGAAAACAGCTGAATGGAGTAGACACTAACCTGAGCATTATTCAGTCACAAGATGGCACCAAACAGTCAAAAACGGAAAGTTAACAGAAACAAACAACAGCTGATGTATACACTAACCTGCACATCATTCAGATGTTTTTGACTCCAAACAGTCAAATATGCAAAGTTGACAGTGTTCACTCTCACGTGATCCTTCTTATGTCCATAAACATTTCAGATAATTAAATAAATAATACAACTTACTTTGTTTCAAAATAACCTAATTTTTCAGCTCCCTTATAGTTAAACGCTTAAGTTTTACAGTTTTTTTAGTCCATTTAGCCAATCTCTGGGTCTGGTCAGAGCACTTTTAGCTTAGCTTAGCATAGATCATTAAATCATATTAGACCATTAGCATCTCTCTTAAACATATTTAATAAATAATAAAGCTTGACTCTTCTGTAGTTATATCATAAACTAAGATCAACTAACTTGACTGATTGAGATTATGTTGTAGTTTTCATTAATATTTTACCATTTTAATGTAAAATAAAACTATATATATATATATATATATATATATACGCTGAAACATAATCATTCCAGTAGTTTTAATAAATTAAAGAAGTAATAGTTTTAATATTTTATGTAAAATATCAGCCTTCACTCTCACATGATCCTTCTAATGTCCATAAACATTTCAGATGATTAAATAAATAATACAACTTACTTTGTTTCAAAATAACCTAATTTTTCCGCTCCCCTATAGTTAAACACTTGAGTTTTACAGTTTTTTTTTATCCATTCAGCCAATGTCTGGGTCTGGGGTGAGCACTTTTAGCTTAGCTTAGCATAGATCATTGAATTGGATTAGACCATTAGCATCTCTCTCAAACATAATAATAAATAATAAAGCTTGACTCTTCTGTAGTTATATCATAAGATCATCAAAATATGATAAGACTTGATTGAGATTATGTTGTAGTTTTCATTAATATTTTACCATTTTAATTCAAATTAAAACTATTTAAATGTATACATTTTAATAATTGCTAAAACATAATCATTCTAATAGTTTTAATAAATTAAAGAAGTAATAGTTTTAATATTTTATGTAAAATATCAGCCTTCACTCTCACATGATCATTCTACTGTCCATAAACATTTCAGATGATTAAATAAATAAAACAACTTACTTTGTTTCAAAATAAGCTAACTTAACAGCTCCCCTATAGTAAACGCTTACGTTTTACAGTTTTTTAAAACCCATTCAGCCAATCTCTGGGTCTGGGGAGAGCACTTTTAGCTTAGCTTAGCATAGATCATTGAATCAGATTAGACCATTAGCATCTCTATCTTGTTATATCATGCACTAAGATCAGCAGAATATGATAAGACTTGACTGATGGAGATTATGTTGTAGTTTTCATTAATATTTTACCATTTTAATTCAAATTAAAACTATTTAAATATATACATTTTAATAATTGCTAAAACATAATCATTCCAATAGTTTTGATAAATTAAAGAAGTAATAGTTTTAATATTTTATGTAAAATATCAGCCTTCACTCTCACATGATCCTTCTACTGTCCGTAAAGATTTCATTCATTCATTCATTTATTTTCCTTCGGCTTAGTCTCTAATTTATCCGAGATCGCCACAGCTGAATGAACCGCCAACTATTCCAGCATATGTTTATGCAGCGCCGCAACTAAGTGCTGGGAAACACCCATACACACTCTCACACACACACTCATCCTTTTTTATTTACAATCTCCTCACTGCTGTTATTCTGACCTGAGGTGGCGATGACGTGCCGATCGAACGTGCCAAATAGATATGCATTTGTAATCCAATTTCACTCACATCAGACAGCAAACCTCGATCAACACCCAAGCTAAAATATCAAGCAGAAACACACCAATACCACACTGAACTCTTATATTACTCTCAATAGAGCTAGAGAAATCCAGTTTCCATGATACGACCCCTTTAGAACCAGGTCAAGTGTTTCAGATTTCACTCATACCATCAGATGCACACGTACGGAGGTCAGCAGCACAAACCAACACAGGCAGCGTCCCGATAGAAAATCTCACAATTTGACGCTAAACTCTACCGCCGTCGGTCCATTCATCATCTCTGCAGGCAACTTTCCCAATTCTGTCAGCGGGTTCAAGACTCAGGTTATCGTCGTCATCATGAGTTTGCTATATACAGGATATGGGTCAAGCGAGAGTGAAGCACAAAATAAACCCGGTGAGCTTTGATGGAGAGACTGCCGAAGCTTTTCTGAATTGCGAAGGCTTAGAGGAGTCGGGCTCCAGTGGCCTTGCAGAATTGGAGAAGGTTTTCTCGGAGCTTCTCCCGCTGCTGAGAAATGGAGGTTACACTTCAGAGACACTACAGGGATTTAAGGACAAGCTCGATAACCTCTGATAACTTGTAAAAGTCCCACTTCTGAGATCTGAGTTACCTTGAAGGAGAGAGGTTAAAAGTGCACACTACAAAGTGCATGTGTGTGTGCATCCGAAGAAACTTTGTCTCTGGCTTTAATGGTGGATGAAATCCCAGTTCAGTTGTGGAGAAAACTCTCAAACAACTTTACTGATAAAAGAAAGCATCGTTCCTCTTTCATTCGCCTCCAGATTCTCTAGGAGGAAAAAAAAAACAATGGAGATGATCCGAAATCCTCGCAGATCTCTCAAAAGCATCGGTTTTTCTTCTCTCTGATACATGATCGGCATTACAAACAAGTATAAATGATTAATTGCCAACCAACACATTGATAAATTATGGATGGCTTATTTAATTTTTCATGAATGATTTATTGGCCCTGTAGATGTCTGCTAAGTCTGACTCGCACCTGTTTAGTCACGCTCTGAATAATTCACAAATGTCTATTTTCATTCGCTAATCTCATTTTATTTCGTTTTTATGCTCGCCCGTGTTACGCAACAGACGTTGAGAGACAGATTAGTATTTGGATATGCAATCAGTCGTACCAGTGAGTATTGGGTTTTGGGAGTTTTGCGGCCTTCAGGGGTTTTAGCAAAAAATGTAATAAAAAGTAGCTGGTTTGAAACAAAATAAGTTGTATTTTTATTTATTTTTTAATTATCTGAAATGTTTTTGGGGTGGCATGGTGGCTCAGTGGTTAGCATTGTTGCCTCACAGCAAAAAGGTTGCTTGTTCAAGTCCCGACTGGGTCAGTTGGTGTTTCTGTGGGGAGTTTGCATATTCTCCCCGTGTATATGCGTGGGTTTCCTCCGGGTGCTCCGGTTCCCCCACAGTCCAAACACATGCGGTGTAGGTGAATTAAATAAACTAAAATGGCCTTAGTGTATGAGTGTGTGTGTGTTTCCCAGTATGGAAGGGTATTCGCTGTGTAAAACATATAATATAACAACACAGTGCATCCGGAAGGTATGCATAGCGCTTCATTTTTTTTAAACATTTTTTTATGTTACAGCCTTATTCCAGCCTTATTCTTATATTAAATTCATTTATTTCCTCAAGATTCTACACACAATACCTCATAATGAAAATGTGAAAAAAGAGTTTTTGGAATTGTTGATAATTTATTCAAAATAAAAAAGCTGAAAAATCACATGTACAGAACTATTCACAGCCTTTGCTCAATACTTTGTTGATGCACCTTTGGCAGCAATTACAGCCTCAGGTCTTTTTGAATATGATGCCACAAGCTTGGCACACCTGTCTTTGGGAATTTTTGCCCATTTCTCTTTGCAGTACCTCTCAAGCTCTATCAGGTTGGATGAGGAGCGACGGTGTAAAGTCATTTTCAGATTTCTCCAGAGATGTTCAATAGGATTTAGATCTGGGCTCTGGCTGGGCCAGTCAAGGGCATTCAACGAGTTGTTGTGAAGCCACTCCATTGGTATTTTGGCTCTGTGCTTTGGGTCATTGTCCTGCTGGAAGATGAACCGTCGCCCCAGTCTGAGGTCAAGAGCACTCTGAAGCAGGTTTTCATTTAGGATGTCCCTGTACATTGCTGCATTCATCTTTCCCTCTATCCTGACTAGTCTTCCAGTTCCTGCTGCTGAAAAACATCCCCACAGCATGATGCTGCCACCACCATGCTTCACTGTAGGGATGGTATTAGGCTGGTGATGAGCGGTGCCTGGTTTTCTCCAAATGTAACGCCTGGCATTCACTCCAAAGAGTTCAATTTTAGTCTCATCAGACCAGAGAATTTAGTTTCTTATGATCTGTGAGTCCTTCAGATGCCCTTTGGCAAATTCCAGGCGAGAAGTGGTTTCCGTCTGGCCACTCAACCATACAGGCTTAATTGGTGGATTGCTGCACAGATGGTTGTCCTTCTGTAAGGTTCTCTTCTCTCCACAGAAGAACACTGGAGCTCAGACAGAGTGACCATCGGGTTATTGATCACCTCCCTGACTAAGGCCCTTCTCTCCTGATTACCTAGCTTAGATGGCCGGCCAGCTCTAGGAAGAGTCCTGGTGGTTCCAAACATCTTCCACTTATGGATGATGGAGGCCACTGTGCTCATTGAAACTTTCTGAGCAGCAGACATTTTTCTGTAACCCTCCCCAGCCTTGTCCCCAGCTAATCCTGTCTCAGAGGTCTACAGACAATTCCTTTGTCTTCATGCTTGGTTTGTGCTTTGACATGCACTGTCAACCCTGGGACCTTATATAGACATGTTTACGCCTTTTCAAATCATGTCCAATCAGCTGAATTTACCACAGGTGAACTCCAATAATGAACTCCAAAAATACTCCTTGGATGCTCTGTAATTGTCAAAAATGATGTTGAATGATTTTGGGTGCAATCACTATCAGTTAAGAACACCTCAAATATTGATAAACTAAGTTGAAACCCAAATCTAATATGAAATAATCAGCGTTTCGTTTTTTCCCTTTATGCTGAATCTCATTGTTTATTCCTGAACTGAACTTTAGTCTTTATTAGTATACGATTCGTGATTAATCCCACTCTCTGGCATATCATTCTACGAAAAAAGGTTAATAAATACTCAATGGTTGTTTCATGTTTGCATTAACACAACATTAAACTGTTGTTTAAGTGCAATAATACACTCATACCAACTATAATTGGCTCTATATCAGCACAGGATTAGAGGCATATTGCAGAGCTACAAGTGTGACATTCCTCATATATATTCAGAATGTGCGTTACATAATATATTATATACAAGCTTCTATAATATAATATGCCATATATATATATAATACATTTTCTTTCCGCAGAAGCAAGGACTCTCAGTCTTTCTAGTCATTTTTTTTCCTCTCTCTCTCTTCCTCTTTCTGAAAGATTGAGTGTCGTATGGAAACCCCAGCTGAACTCGGACTCAAATGAATAAGTCCTACATTTTTCCATCAATATTAGAGACTGAGAACATCCGCTGATACTCCCGTCTGCTTCAGCAAACACAACACAGCCAGACGCTATCAAATCATCACTTCTAAAAAATCCTGTTAATCCTGTTGTTTTTACTGTGTAGTTAAAATGTTAGTCAGGGTTTCTTGCACATCAGTTTAGATTCTTATTCAATTCTTTTGCTGATTTTTGATTCAATTTTTTTCTTTTTTTTTTTTTTTGGTGGTTTAACAGGCTACGTTTGTTATTGTACTGTACCTTCTATAATCTTATTTTTACTATATTTTGATGAATGACATTTTTTTCATTCATTTTTTAAATTTAGATTAGTCATATTTGCAGTTTTGGATTTTTAAAAACTATTATTTAAAAATTAAAATGTATATTTCCTGAAAAGTAACTATGATGGCAGTACCTTTTTTTGGTTTATTTTTTCATTAATTCATTCATTCATTCATTCATTCATTCATTCATTCATTCATTTTCTTCTCGACTTAGTCCCTTTATTGAGATGAAGTTGCCACAGTGGAATAAACCACCAACTTATCCAGCACATGTTTTACGCAGCGGATGCCCTTTCAGCCGCAACCCAACACTGAGAAACATCCATATACTGCAATTTTTTTTTTTTAAATATCATAATTTTTGATGCTGTCATTGAAAATCAAAAAGGCCATACAAACTATAAAGTAGTTTGTGTTGTGGGGTATACTCACTTTTGTATCACTCTAATTCGAGTAAAGCTAAAAAGTAAAATAGTAATCCAAGTTATTTTATTAACCTTAATTTCATGTTATAAGTGGAAAAAGATATTTTACATACCAGATATAGTAAATGTGTCAACATGTCAACAGTCTTGTCAACATTTTGGAAATTGGCCATCTTTATCAGGCTTGCATTTCTACTGCTAAAAGGGTACCAATGGTACTCTTTTGGCTGGCGTGGCTCTACAAAATGTCTACAGTACAGCCATGCGGGTCATTCACATATCATATGAGAAGCACTTCTCACAAAACAGATGCTTTATTCACATAAATACTTCTGTATAAATGCTTATTACTAACTTTTCTATGAACATGATTTGATTATACCTGCAACGTCTGCGATTATATAAAATAAATAAATAAATGAACATATATGAACACATACAGACCCTTACAGTCTCAGATATGTTATCAATTACAGAAAAACTACACACGGCATTCATTTAGTTCTTATTTGGGTTCAAAACAACATGAAATACAGCCCACTGTCAGTGCAAACCTCTCATCTGTGTCTTTATTTTTCAGCAGCACATGTAGCCTCTTGTTAGAAAGTAACTCCATCATTCTGAGTTCATAATAGTCCATAAGGTGATGATAATAGTTAAACAGGGCAGATTGTTTATGGTTTAGGTTGCAGACGCATCATTTGCTGCTGTTTTTCTAGCATCTTCTTTGTTTTTTCGTGCTTCACTCTCGCGTTTGTTCCTTTCTGACAGGATCGGATATTAAAGCACTTCAATGATTATTAATATGAGCTCAAAAAGTTTGTTATTTCAAATATAGACGCGATCGCGAGCTCTCCGGACAAAGTGAAACCGGCTGTGTATTTAAAACATGGCGGTTCCTTTCTTTTCATTCTGGCTTGTTGCACGAGCGAATGACGTATCTCTGTAAACCAAGTGTTCAGCTTCCCGTCTAGTTCTGCCTTTTGGTACCCTTGGTACTCTTTGCAAAGGGTGCCGAAAAAGTGGTATGGTTCGGTACGCCTTTTGACAGTGGAAACAGCCATAAAAGCATACCGAACCATAAAAGCATACCGAACCGTACCATAGTGTATCGTACCACTCAGTGGAAACGCACCATTTTAGGACACTCATTGTGGCTTCATCCAGAATATCCTGGGTTATATGATGTATCTTCAAGTGCTTGTCATAACACATTGTTTTCGTATTTCTAATTATTAGTCTAGGGCGATGCAGTGGCACAGTAGGAAGTGCTGTCGCCTCACAGCAAGAAGGTCACTGGGTCGCTGGTTCGAGCCTCGGCTCGGTTGGTGTCCCAGAGATAGGTTGCGGTTGAAAGGGCATCCGCTGCATAAAAACGTGCTGGATAAGTTGGCGGTTCATTGCGCTGTGGCGACCCCGGATAATTAAAGGGACTAAGCCGAAAAGAAAATTAATAGTTAATAGTCTGTTATTGTCATTATTACATAACGCTCATAACATCACATCATATGGAGCTCTCCATTCCTCATACTGTCATCATGGCAAAGATAACAGAAATCAGTTCTTGGAAATGAGTTATTAAAACTATTATGTTTAATTTAATTCAGAATGTTTTGAAATCATGTTTAGAAATGTGTTGACAAAATCTTGTTTTCGTTGAACAGAAATTGGGGGAAAATATTCAGGAGGGCTAATAATTCTGACTTCAACTGTATTGTTCCTTTAAAAACAGACAAATTGTGTGGCTCTCTCTGTGAGCAGAGTCTGAGGGCAGCGGTGTGTGTGAAAGCGGTCCGTGACAGAGTTTTGACGATGATGAAGAAGTATTTCCGCCCTGACTTCCCCTCCTGTCAGTGCTGCATTTGTGTATGCGGTAACATGTCCTCAATCCAGAGCAGAAAGAGCGTCCCTGGAGTGGATGCTGGCAACTAAACATCACACACACATACACACACAGTTCCACACGAATGGACACACTGCGCTGCGACACAATAACAAGCATGACTGGGATTCACCAAGAGAGAGGGAGAAAAAGAGAGAGAGAGAAAGACAGAGATGAGAACAGAACTCCAGGTTTTCCAGCGCCATTGCTGATCAAAGCCGTGAGCTCTGGAAAAGAAACCCCCTATTGAGTTTCTGTCAATCACACTCTTCAACTTACACACTCGGAGAAACATAGCGCACTAATAAGGCCTGCAGCACCTCGATAAATCCATCACTGTGTCGACATGACATACACACACACACTCACACACACTCTCACTAAAGCTGAAATCAACCTTTAAAGGGATCACACTGGGTTTGGGGGGAAAAAGGACAGTTTGAATCCAAGATATCCACTTCTTCGTTGTTCACTTGGAGGTGAAAAGAAGTTCAAATACTTGTGCTGTGATATATAGCTAGTAGGCTGCAGGATGGTAAAACTGATTTGATATAGGAATATACCCAGCAGGCAGAGGACGTCAACATGATGTCAGATTGACATTGTACCCAAATGTCGCATTTTGGGTGGAAATGAATATCGAGTTGACGTCAGAACCCAACGTCAGACAGTCATTGGATTTTGGTCACTTTCCAAAATGCTGAAAGGGCATCCTCTGCATAAAATATGTGCTGGATAAGTTGGCGGTTCATTCCGCTGTGGTGACCCCAGATTAATAAAGGGACTAAGCCAAAAAGAAAATGAACAAATAATGTTTCATTTAATTCAGTATAGATAATTATTGAATATTTTTTAACAATCCATTTAGATATCCACTATCATAGACCCGGCGCTATAAGGCGCAAGACCTGTTTGCCTCGACGTGTTGCTATTTTCAGACCAGCGCCACCTTAATTTTCCCCTATTCAGCCACGTTGTTTGAATAGCAAATCCATTTGCGCCACTTTGTGAACTCATGGGTGTTTCGGTCTAGAGAAGAGGTGTGTTAAGGCGCATTGTTGGCACGTTGCTATTTTGAGGAACTAAAATAGACTGTGAAAAAGTCCAGCACAGAGCACATTAGTTGTGCGTCTTGCTTACACATTGCTTAATACACAGCATGTACAGCAATACACAAATATCTATATTGAAAAAAAATGAAAAATGAAATGAAATGAAAAAAAAATTTAAGGATTAAAATATTACAAAAAATATTATTTTCTACATCAATATACAAAACCGCTGCCTCCATGCCTTCATCTCGGGGGGCTTTTTTCAGTTTATTCATGACAACTTTCTTTTTGTATAATGTTGTTATTATTATTATTATTATTATTATTATTATTATTAAGAGTAGTAGTAGCATTATTATCTATTGTATGCATATTTATATTTGTTTTTTAAAAAACAAGCTTAGATTTGTCCACCTGTCAGGTTTTTGACCATATGGGGCATAAGAACAGGATGTGTGTTTGGATATAACTCAGTTTTTTGACCACACTTCATTATTATTGTTCATTTATTCGTTTGCTGGAAATTAGAGATGATTTTAGAAATAGTTTTGAAACAAATCTTTGTGTTTAACAAACTAAACATACTATATAGGCTAATGGATGTCTGCAGTAGCCTATAACATCGTTTCCTTCTCCATGAAAGTGAGAAAGAGAAAGTGAAAGTAAAGGTCGACTGAAGGAGGCTCATTCTTTACCCTCGCGCAGCAGATGCTCTGTTTAACTGTTTCTCTCTAGTGAAGCGTTCAGTTTTTACACTTACAAAGTCCGCCTTGTAAATAGCAAATGCACCATGGAGCGACGCAACTGACTCTTAAGGGGAATGAGTGTCTGATTTATTCTGAAAACACACCCATAACTTATTAAGAGAATAAGCTCAACCCTGTTAGACCGTGCGCCGAGGCGCAGATCGTATTTTTCCATCCTTAAAATAGCAAAAGTGGATTCGTTGGATAGTTAAAATAGAGCCCAAAGTCTGGTATAGTTTCTTGTTTTTCAATTTAACCACTTTATTTTAATCTACTAACAGTAGTAAAGCAAACAGTTTTAATAGTCAAAAACAAAACAAAACATATTGTCTCTTATGTTATATAATAAAATAATAAATATTCAAGAGACTCTTAAACTTGATAAATAAAATGTTACAAAGTGTGTGCAATGATAAAGTGTAAATACTGGACAATCTAAGCAAACATTAAGGTAGATTAACATCTGTAAGGTGTCAATAATAATCATACAGTAAACCTCAAACTCTGTAAACAAAAATTCACTCATTTATTCTCCTTCGGCTTGGTCCCTTATTTATCAGGGGTCGCCACAGTGGAATGAACCGTCAACTGTTTCGGCATATGTTTTACACAGCGAATGCCCTTCCAGCCGCAACCCGGTTCTGGGAAACACCCATAGACTCTCGGCCAACGCGCTACACCCCAAACACAAATCAATTAAGTTAACTATTTTAAGCTAACAAATGTAAGTGGATTGACCATAAAACAATTAAGTCGAAAGTAAAAGTTTCAAAACTTGTGTTGTTTCAGCTCATATTAAATAAGTAGTTTGAACATGCAGTAATAAATAATCATTTATTTAGAGTACAGAATAAAACAAAAAACACATTTTACTGAAACGCATAGCTATAAATCACAAAAATCTAGAGAAACTGAGGTCGGCCTCTTAATTTTATCCATAACTGTACTGTATATTGTCATACACTCCAACCCCAGTAGTACTTTTATTGTAAAATATTAGTGATTTTTGTCCCTCCATCGTGACACCCGCTGTGAGAAATGCTGAAGGCAATGAGACGAACTGTGAAGCGATTCCCATGGCAGTCGCAAGGCCTCTCAGCCAATCAGATTCCAGAACCAGAACCAACTGCTGCATAAATATGTATATAAAAATCCCAGCATGCTGTCAAGTCGAACATTGTGATTTACACAGACAAGAGGAAGGCCTCATCTGTCATAAAATCATCTACAGTAACTTTGTGCCTCCATACGCTGAGCGAAATTGACAGGTGTCAAATGTGTCATCCTTTTTCTCAGCAATCAGCAAATGCACGGTGGCTGATTTTTTTAGTAGCATGTTGTACATATCGACAGAATAGTCATCTGACTCTCACAAATGCATACATATTTTAACATTATTGCTCAAAAATGTGACTTTTTTAAGTTATCAGGTTATCAGGATGAATGTACAATGTGCTTTCAGAAATATAGAGGCAATATGGACGTATGGGTTATATATAGAGGGAATATATGTATGGGAAATATAGAGGCAATATGTGGCATGGGTTATAGTCAAAATGTACTACGAAAGCAAATCATAAACAATAATAGCAAATAAAATAACTAGTCATTTAATAAGTATATAAATACAACAAAATTTTAGGAGCAAAAATAATAAAACAAAATGATAATAATAATAATAATAGTTTAAACAAACAAACAAACAAACACGCACGCACGCACGCACGCACGCACGCAAGCACGCAAGCAAGCAAGCAAGCAAGCAAGCAAGCAAACAAACAAACAAACAAACAAACAAACAAACAAACAAACAAATAAACAAATAAATAAATAAATAAATAAATAAATAAATAGATGGATGGATGGATGGATGGATGGATGAATAGATAGGTGGATAGATTGATGGATGGATGGATCCAGCAATTAAATAAATAAATAAATAAATAAATAAATAAATAAATAAATAAATAAATGGATGGATGGATGGATGGATGGATGGATGGATGGATGGATGAATAGATAGGTGGATAGATTGATGGATGGATGGATCCAGCAATTAAATGATAGATAGATAGATAGATAGATAGATAGATAGATAGATAGATAGATAGATAGATAGATAGATAGATAGATAGATAGATAGATAGATAGATAGATAGATGGAAGGGGAAGGATGGATGGATAGATTGATGGGTGGATGGATCCAGCAATTAAATGATAGATAGATAGATAGATAGATGGATGGAAGGGGAAGGATGGATGGATAGATTGATGGGTGGATGGATCCAGCAATTAAATGATAGATAGATAGATAGATAGATAGATAGATAGATAGATAGATAGATAGATAGATAGATAGTGGATTATTAGTTAAATACTTAATATATATTAAGTAATATTAAACAATTCTGACTTCAACTTTAAATAAATAAATAAATAGAGGTATATAAAAGTATGTATTATATCTTTAAGTACTAATATCTTTCACAAAAAGAATGCGACTTTTTAATGAACGTTCATTTTCTGGGAGTGTAGAATTGGGAGAGTTTATTTTGGCTGGATTTATGATGTTCTGGTCTAATCTTGTCTGTTTGTTCTTGAATATTTAATGCCTTTTAATATCACAGAGATGAAAGCCAAATTTGTAATGCTAAACTCTGTGTGTGTGCTGAAATTCAACTCCCTGGTTGGTTTGCTGATCAGATGTTATGATTCCAGCAGCCCTAAATGCTTTTTAAGTTTTCAATGAGTTTGGAAATGAGTATTCGTGTGGTGTTGTGGTGTTAGAGAGACACACAAATCTTGCTCTGGAATGACCTTTAAAAGGCCGATGCCGGAATACATGCATGTTTGGCAGGCGTTTACCATGGTAGCCATTATTTCAGCCCAAAAAATGCCACCGCGGTTCATTTTCCTTCAAATCTGTAGCAAATGAAACTGAATTAGTGCATTCAGTGGGGAATTTTGTCATTGCTTTTCACTGCGCAGTCACATTCAGCTGAAATATTAATCACAATATCATCCCTTTGTGTGCTGCTGAAGATGGAAAATTATATGCGTTTAGAATCACATTCTGCCAATTTTCGTTCATTTTTTTATGTTCAAGCTTCATTTTGTAACTCTACAACAAAAGTGTTCATGTGGCAGTTACCCACAATGCTATCTGACTTATCATATAGAGTTAAAATCAGAATTATTCACCCTCCTATGAATTTTTTTCTTCTTCAAATGTTTAAGAGAGTAAGGCATTTTTCACAGTATTTTCTAATAATATTAATTAATAATAATAATATTTGTTTCTTCTGGAGAAAGTCTTGTTTGTATATTTGTTTTCTAGAATAAAAGCAGTTATTAATTTTTGCGATCTCTGCCACTGGTGACGTTTCCAGGTGGCAAAACAGTGAGATTCGGGAAGTGTCCGACTTCTGATGTATTTTTTGAGCCCTCCTCTTACTGCAGACGCCTGCTCTCGTCTACAATGCAGTCAAGGCGAGGCGCACCTCAAACGAGCCTTTCTTCTGTAAGAAACCCCCCTCCTCCTCTTCTGTCAATATTATTAGCCCCCTTAAGGAATATTTGTTTTCTAATTGTCTACAGAATAAACCATTGTTATACAATGATTTCCCTAATTAACCTAACTTGCCTCATCAATCTAATTAATGTGCAAGACAATTGCAGCTTTTGCTAAATCGCAAATATTATTTTGTCAATATATAGTTCAGGCCGGCAATGCAGTGGTGCAGTAGGTAGTGCTGTCGCCTCACAGCAAGAAGGTCGCTGGTTCGAGCCTCGGCTGGTTCAGTTGGCGTTTCTGTGTGGAGTTTGTTCCTCCGGGTGCTCCGGTTTCCCCTACAGACATGTGGTATAGGTGAATTAGGAAGGTTGAAGCTGTGGTCACACGGGGCTTTTTCTCCCATAGACTTCCATTTATACGCACGTGAATGGGTCAGACCGGAAACGCAAGGTCATGCGTCAAGTTTCGCATGTTGCTGCGGTGCAAAGTTCAAGCTTGGTGAACTCTGACCTGTGAAATCGCATCACTTGACTGCGTGAGACCAATCGAGGAACAAAACATGACCGCTCTGGACAGAAATTTAAAATATTGCGCAATCGCTCGCTTTTTTAAATGTCTAATCCTCTTGTTTAATCCCGCCCCTTTTCGCAGCGCCGTACGACAGAATGTCGCACACACAAAGCCCAGTGTGACCATAGCTTAAATTGTCCGTAGTGTATGAATGTGAATGAGTGTGTATGGATGTTTCCCCAGTGTTGGGTTGCTTCTGGAAGGGCATCCGCTGCTTAAAACATGTGCTGGATAAGTTGGCGGTTCATTCCACTGTGGCGAGCCCGGATTAATAAAGGGACTAAGCTGAAAAGAAAATGAATGAATGAATAGTTCAGCCCTAATTTAGGATACCCCCATGCTTTATACAGTGCTTTTTTTCAAAGTATTCCTGAATGCGGTGTGAATGAGCTGTGAAGGCTGATTTACACTCACCGCCACTTTATTAGGTACACCTTACTAGTACCGGATTGGACCCCCTTTTGCATTCAGAACTGCCTTAATCTTTCATGGCATAGATTCAACAAGCTACTGGAAATATTCCTCAGAGATCTGGCTCTATATTGACATGATGGCATCACGCTATCACGCTATTTTGTCATTCTTTTAACATTTGTTGAATATACAGATTCATATTTTAAATAAACCCTTGTAAGTAATGAGCTGTTCATCTTCTGTGATTGTGGCCATCTTTTTGTAAAAACAATGATATTTAATTGCATCCACTCCCACATTAAAAAAATACTATAGTAAGTTATAGGAATACTATAGTGTTTTTGAACCATATTATAAAAATAGCCTATTTATTAAATTCTATAGTTGCTCTGGTATTACAACAACTATAAACATAACCCAATACTGAAAAAATATGTTCAAAAATGCTATAATATGTACTATAAATCACCATAGTATTTTTTCATGAGGTCATTCGTCTGTGATAAAAAACACTGGTGAAGTTTCCAGGTGGCAAAACAGCGAGATTCGGGAAGTGTCCGACTTCTGATGTATTTTTTGAACCCTCCTCTTACTGCAGACGCCTGCTCTCGTCTACAATGCAGTCAAGGCGAGGCGCACCTCAAACGAGCCTTTCTTCTGGAAGAAACCGCCCTCCTCTTCTTCTTCCACCTTTATCCAGAATGGGCGGCACGGTGACCCAGTGACTAGCACTGTTGCCTCACAGCAAGAATACTAATGGCGCCGGGTCCTCGCTGGGCCATCGTGTATTTCTGTGCGGAGTTTGCATGTTCTTCCTGTGTTCGCGTTGGTTTCCCCCTGGTTCCCCGGTTTCCTCCCACCATTCAAATATGCTCTATATTATAGACAAAATAAATCTTTTTTCGAAATGTCTTACTCTCAGGAAGTTCCCCTTAGCCTCAGCAGCGGGGGAGTTTCAAGAGTTCACACTTAGCTGATGATTGATTATAAAGCTTGTTTGGTATGCTGTCCCAGGAGAGAGCCCTGAGCTCATAACATCCTCAAGCCTGGGGCTGCCTCCCATTTGCAGGGCGAAAGGGGAGTTTGAGCTCAGGTAGATCTCGAGAACTCCCCTGCTGTAGTAGCTAATGAACAGATAGTGATTGCTCTTAAGAGATAACTACTTACCAAGAGCATGTCTATGGTGCCGATTTGGATTAGTCAATTAACTTAAGTTGCATGTTTTTGGATGGTGGGAGGAAACGTGAGCACGGGGAGAACGTCTAAACTCAGCACAGAAACTTCGCCTGGCTTAGTAAGGACTAAAACCAGTGACATTCTTGCTATGAGGCAACAGTGCTAACCACTGGGCCACTGTGTCACCCATCTAGGAAAGGAGGAGGAGTTGGGGTGGAAGGGGGGATTCTTCAAAACGAAGATGCTGTGATATGGAACTTAGGGGATTTATAGTGGCTTAGGGATGATTGGTGAATCATAAATTGGATAATGCGGGACCAGCCGCAAGCAATCATAAGCACGAGATCCTCTCGAAATTAGTTTAGAAATAAACTTTACTTTGAGATTGACCTGAGCTCAATATACCCTCGCCCTGCGAAAGGGAGGGAGCCCTGGGCCTGAGGATCCCCTGAGCTCAGGACTCTCTCCCTGGATAGCATGCCAAACAAGTCAAGTATATACAAGTCATGAGCTAAGTGTGATTTCTTGAAGCAAGTTTTGGCATCTTATATATTACAGTTTTTTACAGATGCTAGGACACATTTCTCAATACTTAGGTCACTTTTGCAAAACTCTTCCCACAATTCTCCTAACCGACTTTCAGCTTGGTAAAGCAGTTCATTTCACATTCAAAATCCACTACAACTAGCAAAACACTTGATTCAGGTCTCAAATAAACTCATTCTTCCAGAACACTAGCAAAGGCGGACATCCCACAAACATACTTTGTCCCCCACAAAACAAGCTAAAGAACACTAACAACATGCAGCATTACAGTGTTTTCTTGTGTAAAACAAGGACACATCTCTGTTCATAATTGCAATATATATATTTATTTGAACTGTACATACCCACAGCACATGGACATTTGTAATTATGTTTATCTATCTGCACACTTCTGCTATTAATAGTATCCTGTACATATATTCATTTATTGTAAATCTGTTCATAGCTAATACAACCTGTATATAATGTTGATAGTATATCCATCTGT
>NC_079439.1:7795397-7800397 GCF_903798145.1 Danio aesculapii
GCCTGTGACGCCCAGTGACTCAAGCGTAGATAGCAGGATCTGGTGGTTTACAGTGTCAAAAGCAGCTGATAAATCCAGCAAGATGAGGACAGATGATTTAGAGTCTGCTTTAGCCAGTCTGAGGTCCTCCACGACCGAGAGCAGGGCAGTCTCAGTTGAGTGGCCTTTCTTAAAGCCAGATTGCTTGTTGTCCATGAGGTTGTTTTGAGTAAGAAAGTCTAGGACTTGATTGAACACTACTTTCTCCAAAATCTTGGCCATGAATGGAAGCAGGGATACCGGTCGGTAGTTTTCAAGTAGCGTTGATCCAGGTTGGGTTTCTTTAGCAGAGGGGTTACCCTAGCCTGCTTAAATGAAGTAGGGAATAGACCAGAGTCAAGAGATGTGTTAATTATGTGAGTCAGTGTTGGTATGACTGCAGGAGAAATGGCTTGCAGGAGATGAGAGGGAATGGGATCTAGCGGACAGGTGGTTGCATGGCTTGATAGCACGAGATTGGACACCTCAGACTCAGAGAGCTGGGAGAAAGAGGTGAGTGTGTGTGGTGTTGGTGGTGTATCTTGCGTGTTTGTTGTAGGTGCAGCAAATTGAGCACTGATTTTTGCAGTTTTGGTGCAAAAGAATGTAGCAAAGTCATCAGTAGTGAGTGTGGAGGATGCGGGTGGAGGAGGAGGGTGAAGGAGGGAGGAAAATGTTTTAAAAAGCAAGCGAGGATTGGTGGCACTGTTGACTTTCTGACGGAAGTATGTCTGCTTTGCAGAAGTAACCTCAGTCGAGAAAGAAGACAGAAGAGTTTGGTATGTTATGAGCTGTTCAGGATTTTTTGTTTTTCGCCAGCTTCTCTCAGCAGCCCGAAGTTTTGAGCGATGCTCACGGAGAACATCAGAGAGCCAGGGTGCAGGAGGACTGGCTCGGGTTGGTCTGGATGTCAGAGGGCATAGTCTGTCTAGACATGATGTTAGCGTGGAGCAGAGTGTATCAGTTGCACTGTTCGTATCAAGTGCAGAGAGTTTGGAAGATGGAGGAAGAGAGTTAGAAACAATGGTGGATAGCCTGTTGGGTGAGAGAGAGCGTAGGTTTCTGCGAAAGGCAACTAGAGTAGGAGTGTGTGGCGGCTCAGGAGTAATGTGGATGTTGAGAGAGAGAAGGAAATGATCCGATGTTTGTAGTGGAGTTACTAGTGTTTGGTCAGCGAGGCAATGTCGAGTGTAAATAAGGTCTAGTTGATTACCTGATTTGTGAGTAGCAGAGGTAGGTGCTCTTTTGAGGTCGAAAGATGCCAGCAGAGTCTGGAAGTCAGCAGCTTGAGGTCTTTCTATGTGGATGTTGAAGTCACCTAGCACCAACAAGGGAGTGTCATAATCAGAAAAAGATGAGAGAAGAACATCCAGTTCATCCAAGAAGTGACCTAATGTACCCGGTGGGCGGTAGATGACAACCACATTTATGCGAAAGGGGTGGATAATGGTGACTGCATGGAATTCAAAAGAGCTGATTTTTGGCAGGGACGGTCTCTGAGTGAATTTCCATTCTTTGGAAATCAGTAGTCCAGTCCCGCCCCCTCTCCCTGTCTGACGAGGGGTGTGGGAAAGAGAGAAATTAGTAGAAAGAGCTGCATGTGTAGCAGTGTCCTCCGGTCTCAGCCAGGTTTCAGTTAGAGCCATGAGACTAAAGTCATAATGAGTGGCTATGGAGGTAATAAAATCTGCTTTGTTAACAGCAGATTGACAATTCCAGAGGCCCACAGAGAGAGAGAGTTGTGAAATAGAGGATACATGAATTGATCGAAGGTTGTGAGGGTTGCGCCTGCAGCGTACCTCCCGTGCTCTGCGAGTATTAGTAACAACAGGAATTAGTAAACACATAATAAAGTGCAAGGAAAACAATAATGAGTGCAGAGAAAAGGGAAAAAAAATAAAGTAAGAAGTACTCAAGTGCTTTGTCGGTGTCTTTGCTCGGTGGAGTCGCACAGGTAGAGTCGATGGTCTTTACCCTCGTCGGTCTTCACACGAGGCGGGCTTCACACGAGGCTGCCGCGACCGCTGCCGCGGTGAGACTAGTCGCTTATATACACCCCCGAGCGCTTTGCTGATTGAGCTCAGGTGGACACGCCTCGAGAGTGAAAACACCCGAAACTGCAGCCGCGGGGGCGCGCGAAAAACCTCCGGCTCGGCACGCAAGCTCTTACAGTAAACAAAAGGAAACAGTGGCTAAAACTTGCTAGTACTAAACACAGATAGCTGAAAAACAATTTTAAATGTCCAACAACCAATACACAACCAGCTGAAACAAGTCTAACTGTTCTCTAACCAAACACTAAACACAGATAGCTGAAAATAATTTTAAATGTCCAACAACCAATACAAAACCAGCTGAAACAAGTCTAAGTGTTCTCTAACCAAACACAGCAACTGAAAAACAGGTCTAAATGTACTTACTCGGTGTTGCTCTCGATGCTAAAGTGCTTCTCCTGCTAGCTAGACCAAATGTGTTCAAATATATAGTCTTACCTGGCGTTTGGACACGCCTCCAAAGTTACAAAATACCCGAAACTGCAGCCGCGGGGGCGCGCGAAAAACCTCCGGCTCGGCACGCGAGCTCTTACAGTAAACAAAAGGAAACAGTGGCTAAAACTTGCTAGTACTAAACACAGATAGCTGAAAAACAATTTTAAATGTCCAACAACCAATACACAACCAGCTGAAACAAGTCTAACTGTTCTCTAACCAAACACTAAACACAGATAGCTGAAAATAATTTTAAATGTCCAACAACCAATACAAAACCAGCTGAAACAAGTCTAAGTGTTCTCTAACCAAACACAGCAACTGAAAAACAGGTCTAAATGTACTTACTCGGTGTTGCTCTCGATGCTAAAGTGCTTCTCCTGCTAGCTAGACCAAATGTGTTCAAATATATAGTCTTACCTGGCGTTTGGACACGCCTCCAAAGTTACAAAATACCCGAAACTGCAGCCGCGGGGGCGCGCGAAAAACCTCCGGCTCGGCACGCGAGCTCTTACAGTAAACAAAAGGAAACAGTGGCTAAAACTTGCTAGTACTAAACACAGCAGGTTTAGTACTAGCAAGGTATTTTAGAGCAGTAATCACAACACCATGAAATCGTGATATTTTTATCCAAGGTTACCATCAGAATTGTATACCAGCCCATGCCTATTCACATCTGAGCACACTTTGAGACTTCTTGGAGACGCTTGAGATCTTTTTTTCTCAGGGGAACCATTAGAGGAGCTGGAGATTTAAGATAAAGTCTCCATTATTCTCCTTTTAATCGGTGCTTTTCTTTGGATTGGTGAAGAAATCTCATTAATGATTTTTATATTATCACAACAACAACAACAACTGCAGAACAAATTGAAGAGGGCTTTATTTCATAATGAATGTGCTTTTGTGGACAAAGTGTCTCGACAGCATCTCTAGAGGCCTGATAAATTGACAAATGCTGCCGTTTGTCCTTAAAAGAAAAACAGCTCACACACTTACAAAGAGCTTTCTTTTTTTATTGTGGCTCAGTGATGGTATTCACTGCTATCATGTTTGTTTGTTTGTTTGTTTACAGTTGCATGTACATAGTTCTATGGTATTTGTGTGAATTCTAAGATGTTATATTATATTATTCATTCATTTACTTTTTCGGCTTAGTCCCTTTATTAATCAGGGGTTGCTACAGTAGAATGAACCGCCAACTTATCCAGCGTATGTTTTATGCAGCGGATGCCCTTCCAGCTGCAACCCATCACTGGGAAACACCCATACACACTGATTCACACGCATACACTAAGAACAGTTTAGCTTTCGTAATTCACCTATAGCGCATGTCTTTGAACTTGTGTGGGAAACCAGAGCACCCGTAGGTTATATTATTTTATATTATATTATATTATTTTATATTATATTATATTATTTTATATCATATTATATTATTTTATATTATATTATATTATATTATATTATATTATATTATATTATATTATATTATATTATATTATATTATATTATATTATTTTATATTATATTATATTATATTATATTATATTATATTATATTTTCGATCATCACGAAACACCTAATGACTCGTTATCAAGACGACTCGTTTGAAGCACTATGAGTCGACTCTTTTATAGATGAATCAATAGTTTTAAACACTGTACACTTACAGATTTAAGCATTAGCGGGATATTTCACTTCACTTAGAGCTGTGGTACACACTACATGGAAGGGCTTTTTCAAAAACCCATAATATGGGCTCTTTAAATGATCATATCACATTTTACAGTTATGATTACGACAGACATTTGATATGGTTTTTTTCTTTCATAGCGAACACAGAGTGTTGTGCATTAAAATAAATGTTTACAGTGTCAGTATAACAACCCTTGCCTATATTAGGTTAAATATAATGCAAGAAGGAATCTGATAATGATAAAATTCTAATTTGAATTCTAACCAGTGAAAACAAATGGTCTAATAATGTTGTCAATGACAGATGACAAGCACATGTCTTAAACAGAATAAGCCAACTTTATAATTATGAATAAAAAATCGTGATCTTGATTTTAAGCAAATAAAATCATGATTCACATTCACAGAAGCGGGCTATTCTCATAGGATAAAAAAAACTCGGTTATGAATAATAATGAGAAACCGACACGTCATCACTCCACTTGCAGTTTTGCGCTACGTCACCAATTTTGATCCCGCCCCAATTATTATTTCAAACCCGGAAGATGAATTTAGCTTACGAGATCTCCAAATTATCCAGTGTTCCCCACAATTAGAGCTGACCGGTGCTAACATTGTCTTAAGTGATGCTTAACACACACAAATCTCAAAAAAAAAAGTATGCGAGTGTTTCTTAAACCTTTAAAATTGAAATCAGAAGCAGAATAAAACAGTCTCTTCATAAATATATATAGTACTCATGGTATTTGGTATTATATAGTTATAAAATATACTATATTTTATATTTGCATTGTATAA